>NW_009911626.1:0-6289 GCF_000696875.1 Nestor notabilis | reverse complement strand
AGCAGGAAACACAAAAATGTCTGAAATGTAAATGTACAGTATAATTTGTTCCTGTTGTGTATGTTCATCTGCTTTTGGTAAATTTTCCTCAAGAATTATGTGATTAATCCTAACCTTCAAAGATTTCAACTATTACATTTATTTTTTAACTTGGGTTAAAAAGAACACGGGTTTTGTACAGAGAAGTTGCTATCTTTTTATTGTTACCAGATTTTTTCAAATTTGGTGATTTGTTGGTTGAAAGCTAATAATAATCTCACATGCCATGTGATGCTGCCTATTCCTACATCAGATCCAAGTTTCTCAGAAGAAGGCTGCTTCCTTGGTACCCACTCACCCCCAAGAAGAAGGGATGCTCATTTTTTACTGACTATTTACTGAGCTGAGGTCTCCAGTTTAGCAGTGCCATTTGAAGCCTGGCACTCAGTTCAGATGTTACAGGGCAGGGCCAAGAAGGCCACAAACAGCCCACTCACTCTTTTCCAACACAGAGAAAGGACAAGCACAATGCCTTTGCATGCTTGCAGTCCCATAGGTAGTCAAACATAGTTATAACTGTCTGAAAGACAGTAAAAAAATAATTTTATTATGAGAAATTTCAAGTGAAAGGAAATGTTATTCCCATCAGGAACCTAACAACTAGAAAAGTCTTCTGCTGAGCCTAGTGAGAGACAGGGACATTGTTTCTCATTACACAGGCACAGAATGTTGACAGGTAGCAAAGAATTTTGTGTGTTCATGGTGTTACGCAGACATCTACAGCTGTCTTGCAAACTACATATCACAGCTTTAAAAAGTGTGTAGTTACAGAAGGGTTGCTCGCTTTTTTTTAACATTTAGAATCTCACCAGGAAGGATCTTGCACTTGTAATTGAAATTACAGAGTTACACATTTATATACCACAGGAGTCCTTCTGATGCAGTTTCCAAATGGTTCTCATCTGCTGAATTGTGTCTTAATTCACAAAGTTGTAATAATGCTTTTTATCATTCAAGCTATCTCATTCCCTTCTATTGCTTCTCTGGATGAATATTTTAGTAAAATTACATAAATTTTCTTTTCTTAGTAATTCCTCATAGGTATTTATATTTCTGTTATTACAATATCTCAAGTGTATGAGTTATTAATGTTCTAAAGAGTAGCTGCACTGCAAAATGAATCATGCATAAGTAACGAGGAAATTAAGCCCTAAATTTGTAAATCTGCAACATACAAAAAGATCATACCAAATCTCATGAAAGTATAGCACTAATACGTAACAGTAACTAATAATTGTTTGATTTGTACGAAAAGATCGTTGGTAATTTTTAAAAATCTCTACAGACAGAATCTCACTTTTCATTAATATTTATTTGTGTGGTTATACACTATCTCATTAAAAAGTCAAAATACTTATAGTTGTTCATTAGGAATTGAGGACTAAATTCCATTCTGTCTCAATTATAAGTGACTGTGAGTAGTGTGGATCTCAAATTATTCTCTCTGAAATAGAATAATACTGGGTTTTGCGGCAGCTAAAGGTGAAAGAATTTGGAAGTTCAGTCTGTAGCTGTAACTTCGCACAAAGGCCACATTTTCACATTTAAAACTCTAAAAACAACATTTTCTGTGTTTTCTCCCACTTAATACAGCTGACAATAAGCTATTGCTTCAGTTGCAACCATCATCAGATTTTTGTCCATTTGTTCTGTCAGAAATAACTTTTAAATTCATTTCTGTTCTATTGAAACACCAAATACGAGAAACTGACAAACAGATTATAAAATAGATTATCTATATTCTGTTCTTGATTGTGAACGGTGTGTTTGTTTAAGGCTGTGTCACTGTTAATTAGAATATTTGAAATATGCTGAACATCTTTAATACATCAAACTTAACTTCTCCACAGTTTGTATCTAGAAAGTCTCTGTAAGTATTCAAAAAGTGAAATGCTTCCTGTAAAGTTCAAGTATTTATTAGTTACCAGTTGAAGGGAATTTGACTCCATTTTACCTCTAGCATACAATGTTTGGCACCAGCCCTATGATTTTTAGAGTATCAAACCTCCCTAGGGAAAAGTCAGTGCATGAGCTAGGGTAAACTCACTGCATGATTCCTAAGTATTTCCTTCCAATGCTTTTAGTTCTAAAGCTGTAAGAAGTCACTTGCTTTTCTGGGTTTTAAAGCTTACTCCAGCAGCAAGATCAATATATTAGGCTAGTGTGCTCAAACATACTGTAAAAACCAGAGGCAAGGTCTTCCCACTGCCTTAGTGTCTAAGCTGTTCTCAATTATATACTTTCTTCCCATTATTTATGGGGATAGGCTTAATTACCTCCTAAAAAGGAATTCTACTTCAAGCCTGTTTTCAGGTGTCCCCAGACAAACCCAATAGTTCCCTGGTTTCTGATAAAGATGTGTCTCCAGTAGCGGCAGAAGGATGGGTTGTAGGAGATGCCTGTTCAGAGCACAGGCTGGATGACCTTGGCTTTCCATTGTCCTTCAGAGAAGATTAAATGGAATTCCCTCTGTCAAGACAAATATTTATGTGTGAGCTCTGTAGAGGTCAGGTTGTGGAAATTAATGCACATGGACTTATTGCTCCAATTAAGTGTGCAACTGTATTCCTTTATCACCATCTGTCCAGCAAAATTACGCTTCAGCTCCCTGTAGTGGATAATGCAGAAGAGGCTTGACATTGATTTTTATTCTTTTTTCCCTTGGTGGATTTAAAAGAACTATTTTTTCCCCAGTGTATGTATGCTCTACATCTTCAGGACTTTTATCACATCTCAGGATATTAAGGATATGAGGATTTAAATATACTAAAAAAAAAGAAAGTCTCATTAAGTTTTTTTAACTTGAGAATTAACTTGAGCAGCAAAAACTTGCTTCCATTATCAAACATATGGGCTGGTAGGTATATTCACTTTTCTTGTACACATACAGACTGCTTTCTTAACAGCATATTTTTCTAGGCTGTACATTCGTATGTCTTTGACTTTTGAGATGTCCAACTGAACTTCTTTCAGTCATTGAGTATGACTCCAGGTCAAATTGTCCAAATTTATGGTATTCTTTACATTCTCCACAGAGATCTCTCTAATTGAGAGGAGGTGCCCAAAACTGAGAGCTTTTCTTCACCGAAAGCTTTTGAGCTTTTTTGAGCTCAGTGGAGCGGAAGAATTATTTTGCTGCTCTTGTGTTTGACAGTCATGTTCTACGTTTCAGTGAAGCAGCCACATTTTTTTGCAACACCAAATCACTGTTGACTCATTTTCTATTTGTGAACTGCTATGAACCAAGACTTCTGTAAAGTAACTGCCAGTTTGTCTCCAGCTTACATTTTTGCAGTCATTCGCAGCTATACATACATATTTGCCTTGCTGAAATACATCCTATTTACTTCAGATCTTTGTTCCAACTCCTCATGATTTGTTCTGTTCTAATTACATCTTCCAAAATGCTTGCAGCTTTAATCTAAACAAGATAGCCTCCACAAATATGATACAAGTATTCTCCATCCTGTTGCATCATAGAAGCAGTTCAGGACGTGGAATGTGTAATAAACATCTGAAGATCTCACTTGCTATGGACTTCTTTTGTTGTGAATCACTTGACACTGCTTCTGAGAGCCATTCTCTAACCAGTTCACGTAAGTTTCGTGTAGCCAATGCTCTTCTAGCCTTCTTATGAGAGATGAGACATCATCAGAAGCCTTGCTTAAGTCAAGGTTCAATTATTCGGTTTTGAGATGTTGGTTATTATTAATCTTGTCATCCAGGGGTTTAATTTGCTTAATAATTTGTTCCAGTATTCTGCCTGACATGAAGTAAAGCTGACTAGCCTCTGATTACCGTTCTTTTCTTTCTTTGTCGAGGTAGGCACTGTTTCCTCTTTCCTGATGTCATGGAACCTCAGCTATCTTTTCTGAGTTCTTGATGGTAATTGCTAATAGTTTTGAGATTGCTTAGCCATTTCACTAAATATGTTGGCTGAAACTTATCTGGCACATGACTTCTGTAAGCATCATACTTGAATAGATTCTTTCCTTAAATCACTTGGTGTATGTGTCTAATGTTACCCATGTAAGCTGTCTGATTACAGCTGACATTTTGGAGAGGAACAAAGGGGAAAAAAAAACCCAAAACACAAACCACACAAGAGTTTTAGTCTTCCTTATATGATTTGGTAATAGTTCCCTCACCCACCTGAAAGGAAGTTAGTTCTTCCCTGGTAATCTTTCACATAAGCTTTTTGTTGTTATGCTCTATGACTCTCTGATAGTTTTAGCTCACTTTGTACATTAACCTTTCTGGCTTTCCTCTACATATTACAACAATCACTTTGTTGTCAGTTTTAGTAATCTAACCTAGATTCCGCTTTTTCCAAAAGGTGCAAGCCATTGAAATGGTTTAGCAGACTCCCCTCTTTCTTTCTCATTGCACTGTCTGTTCAAGGCCTTTGTGTTGATGTTACAGGAAATGGCAAACTTTCCAGAGTGTACTTTTCATTGGATTTGATACAGTGGGATTTGGTATTCTGACAGTGAGTTTACTGAAACTTATTTTCTTCAAGTCTGTTGGCTTGATTTTCCTTCCTTCCCATTTGAAGAGTCATTAAGTTACTTAATGACCACCGTCACCCATACCGTCTCCCAGATTCCTTTTGGAGCAAAATTACTGCTCTTTCAAGTCTCATTATCACCAGTTCCTGTGCTTTACATGATTTAATTCAAACTAAAGTACCAGTCACTTGATCTTTTTCCCTTTTGGGTTGTGAATGGGCCTTTGCTGTTAATATTTGCCATTATCCAAATATTATCTCTACCTTGTGTTCCTACTTAAGCTTCCTGAACAAACTCTACATTTCCATAACAATAACCAGCTATGACAATTTATTCATAAAATTTTTTGGTTATGAATACAATGATTTTCAGTTCCTCCTCTTTATGACCGATACTTTACATAAGCTTGCAGCATCTGAGTGCAATGCCAGGGAAACTTTTTTCTTATGACTCCTCTATTGTAATGTTCAGTAAAATCATTCCTCTCCTCCCCTTGAATTTTTCTTCTTTCCCCACACTTTTGTGGTTTATGTGAACCCTGTGGTGTGATAAAAATAATCTGAAGATGATTTGTTTTACACCAGCTGCAGACTACTAGGGAAGATACGTAAAAGTAACAGCAGCAAAGCAAGAAGGGGAGGCTGGTGTAGCATACAAATGGGCAAACAGTTATGCTTTTCTTTTCTCTGGGAAATGCTCTCCTTTGTCTGCTTGCCTTGCCAGCCTTGAGACTGGTTTGTTACAGCATTACAATGCAAAAAGACCACGTAAGAAACCATCTCTCTGCCTGTCTGCATATTCGGAATTTGCTTTTCTTAACAGCATACAAACGAGCATTAAGGAGAATTAAAGACTTGGCTGCATCAACCTTCAGTAGCTGTGGTCTTACAGTACATTAGAAAGATCTCCAAAATCAGACTTCGGTGTTATTGCTGCTACAAGTAATTGCGCTTCAACCTTACCCCGAGATTTCCGAGCAGCGTGCCTGTGCAGCAGGCAGCGATGACGGGAGAGGGAGGCTAGAAGCACTGCGGCCAGCGCCTTGCCTTCCCACACCTGCGTTATGCACACAAGAGCAGTGGGAGCAGACCTGCTATTCTTTTGCTGCCGTGAGACGCACTGCATTCCCAGCTCTCGACCCCACTGACAGAACAAGAACGTACAAACAGCGCCCACACGGAGCATCTAGCTATCCCAGGGAGACTGGACACAGCCTTTGACAAGCTTTCACACAACAAAGTTATTTTGTTTAAGGCTGTGGTCTGACATTCCTTAAGATTTTGCTGATCCCCATCTGAAATGGAAAGAACAGAGACAAGCCATATAAATTTTGTGGTTAATTTGAATGTAATTTGTTTTACACACAAGACACAAAAAGAAAGAAAAACCAACAGGACAACCTTTCATTATTTAAACATTTTTAAACATAAACAACGGTGGTAAGTATTTAAACATACACATATATTTACTCTTTAAATATTGGTTTAACCGTACCAAAACACTGTTGATAAGCCAACAGAAGCTACTGCTTAGTGAGGCTGGGTTACGAGCAGAAAAGGCAAAACGTTTTTTTTAGAGCGCCATGATTTTGTAGGTCACTTCCATTGTTCTTCAGTGCGGTCAAGAAGTTTGACACGTTTAGGCGCCAGCCCTTCTGCGAGCCCGATCGCCTGTATAGGGCAGAATTTCCCGAAGGCGGCACTCGCACGGAGCCACGCTGAAATTAGGACCGACTTCGAGCC
>NW_009911625.1:0-5802 GCF_000696875.1 Nestor notabilis | reverse complement strand
CAAACCAGTCTGGGATTCTATGATTCTTTTCAAGGTTTTACCCCACACTGATGAAAATACAGCTTACGAAGCTCATTCAGGGAGTTGGCACCTGTGAGTGACAGGTTCCTGGCTCTCTTAATCAGTTGTTGCTTCCACATCCTGTGGTGGGTGCAAGCAAACCAGGGGGTTCAGTCTATGTGTTCTGTTGATGGTTTGGGTTTTTCTTACACTGTTTCTTTTCACACTTGAAAAATTTGATAGACTCTGGAGAACATACACTGTAGAAATCAGCTCATCAGACTCTGGAGAACATACGCTGTAGAAATCAGCTCATCTTTTTCTTCTGGCAGTGCTTTTGAGGAAAAGACATCTGTGCCTGGGGGGAAAAACCCTCTTGCTGAGGAATTAGAGACCAAATTTGTCTCACGCAAAAGCAGACCCCTGGTTTTGCCATGTGTCAGGGTGAGGAAGAAACCTGAAGCAATGCACTTAGTTTGTCACTGTTCTGGTTCTTCTGAGATATTCCAGCATCCCAAACATCTCCCCACTGAGCTTGGTGATCCTGGTACACCCAAGTTATTGATGTAGGTGAAGAAGACTGACAGCAAAATGTTTTTCTTTTCCTCATGCAAAATTTATGAGCTTGCTAGTTTTTGGAGAGGTGTCAATTCTGTCTCTGCCTTTGTAGGTCCTGGCAGTGCTCTGGAGGTAGGGGGAAAGGAGCAAACGCTCAGTTTTCTGTAATTTTTCCTGGAAGGTGAAGTTATGCAGTAAGAAAGGGAAGGCTTTAGAATGACCTTAATTAAAAACCCATGAGCAACTGACTAGATGTAGGAGCTATGATTGCTGCTAATTAGTGGTGAACTCTCATTTTTAAAGAGAGAAAAGGTGTCTTTCCACAATAGGCTTTCAGGGTAGATTGTCCATAACTATGGAACCAAAAAAGATACAAATCCTGGCAAAAGAAGCTTCAGTGTCCACTGTTGAAATTACAGGATGATCTTAAGGTCCTATCCAACCCAAACCATTCTGTGGTTCTTTGATAAATCAGTCAAGTGACAACAGAACTGGGGCAAAGAATCTTTAACAACAGTTTCTGCCCATAAACTCGATTTCTTTTCCCCGATTTGTACAGGGACAGGATCATAGTGAAGGGTGATATATATTGTATCTCCTGTACCCCAGTGTACTATACTCGGTAACCACCTTTACTAAAACATCCTTCTCTTTGCAGGACTTTATTCTAATCAGTTTTTTTCCTTTCTCTTTCTGTCTGTTAAATGATCCAAGAGTCCTGTGAACAACAGAAAGATCACAGAAGTCTGTCATGTGTTCCATAACCACCAGAAAATAAAAAGGGGGAGAGGGAGATAGGGGGATATTTAATTTGAAGGTTAAATTCCTCACGTGCTGTGGAACCAGCCTAATGATTTCTTTTGACACCTGTTGCAGATGATTGCCCTGGTGATGGATTCCTTCACAGATACTGACATCTTCAAAGACCTCTTGGAAGCTTGTAGCCAGCGTCAAGTTAAAGCCTATATCCTTCTAGATCAGTCTTCATTTTCCCACTTCTTAAAAATGTGCAAGGATCTGGGAGTTGACCTTGAACAGGAAAAGGTGAGCCTTGCCATATTCATGGGACAGACTTGGTGCTTTTATGGCTGTGATCTGTGAGCTATCACAAGAAGAAACTTGTGTCTGCTGCCACAACTTAAAATGGATTTATGTAGCTCTAGCTCTTTCTTGGAAGCTTTAACCATAAGAAGGAAATGAATAGAGAAACTGAGATCTTTGTAAGTGGATGTTACAGGTGCTTTCTGAGCACAAACACTAATTGAATACTAAAGGCAATGCAGGAGGAATGTCCAGTTCCTAAAGCATGAGCAGGGATGGTCAGGTTCACTCAGACTTTGCGGACTGGTGGAGGAGCAGGTTCTCAGGACTCTGTGGAACTTGGGTCCCTCCAAGGTTAGGTGACAAAAGTTTTTACAGTCACATTCTGCACAATCAGTGTATGGGTTTGCCCCTTTATGCCACCCCTTTGCCTACTAAAACAAGACAAAATTATCATTTGGTTCCTAGAGGGTGGATCTTGTGCCATTGTGCAGCAGCCTTTGCTAGTTCATCAGTGATCGTTGTTGTGTGTTACTCCTTTAAACACCTTTTGAAATCCACTTGACACCGTATCTTTAACAGTTGATGCGAATTCGGAATATCACGGGGAACACATATTACACGAGGTCAGGTGCCAAAATTGTTGGAAAAGTCCGTGAGAAGTTCATGTTAATCGATGGCATTAGAGTGACAACAGGCTCCTACAGGCAAGTGCCAATTTCTTTATGTTGCTTCACATGATTTCTTTACATGGAAAGGAGAATGAGCCATGTTGCAAAACTGCTTTCCTCGTCAGAGTAAATGTGTAATGTTTGTCCTAAAAAGTGCACACTGCCTATTGTTTGGATTACAGGAATTAATATGATGACAGAGAATTTTCAGTTAACGCTTTCTTTGCTATTTATTTTGAATTAACTCAAGATTTTCTCATCCTTCCTTTGCTAGTTTCACGTGGACAGATGGGAAGCTGAACAGCAGTAACATTTTGATCCTGTCAGGCCCTGCAGTTGCACACTTTGACCTGGAATTTCGGATTCTTTATGCACGGTCGAAGCCTATCAACCTCAAAGAGTTATCCAGCTGCAGGAAGAATAAGGTGTTGGACCAGGTGGTCAGTATAACAGTGGCTTCCAGAGACTTGACCAGGGAAAACTTCCTGAGAATGGAGTTTTTGTATCTTAGAGCATTTGTAGGGAATCTCAAAAGGAAGCGAAGCTGGCTGCATGCCTCAAGGGAGGCTGTCTACGTGACAAATAATGCAATGCATGTCTCTCCTCCACTGACTAAGAGGAATGGTTCCCTAGTTATGAGGCCACACTGGATCGTAGAGAGATGAATTGCACGTTCACTTGGAGCGAGAAGCAGAACCTCAGGAACCACATCCAGTTGTCCATGTCTGATGCTGTCTCGCAGAATGTTTGTGAGAGCAGCTGGGAAACAAACTGTGAACTGAGAGAAGCGATACTGGCATTGTGGGTTTGTTCAAAGACCACTATAATGCATATCATCAACACATACAGTTAGGCTCTTGTCTTCAGCTCAGATGTGTTTTTAGAAAAAAACCAAAACTCCTTTAACACTTGGAAAGCCATTATTGACTTCTCGTATCTGTCTTCTGTCAGATTGTCAGATTTTTCCTTCTTCAGCTGTTCTTACATGTATTCAGCTGATGGGTTACCAGTGGCTTAGCTCAGTAACTCAAATCTTTTTTTAAAATAATTAAGGTTTGGGAAATACGTTGCTTAAAAGTCTTCCAGAGATGAATAGCAGGACTGCTGCACGGCTCTGAACTCAGTCTTGTGTGGCACGAACTCCCGATGAATGTTTTCATGACAGAACTGGAGTAACCCTAACCTACAAACTCGTCGATCAGTATGGTGCTACTAGTCCTCAAATGTTACATTTTCTTTCCGCAGAGCTGTGCTGCCTGGCGGGATGAGGTGACACATCAGGCGAAGAAGGGTTTTGGTTCAATTTGAAATGACCTTTTCTTAATTATAAGAATGCTTGGGTTGCTGGGCATAATCCTGCAATAAATACCTATCTAAATAGACACAGATTTTTAGGAAAAAAAAAAACCTAGACCCTTTCTTAACACGTGGAAAGCCATTATTGACTTCTAGTCAGTATCTAGTCTATTTAAGTAAATATTTAGACAAATTTAGATAAAATATCTAATATACCATCCCTTGTGTGCAAGGGATAGTATTCCTAAGAACCTGCCCTGTTTGCAGCAGAGCCAAACGAGACATTTTCCTGGCATGAGTATATATATATTCAGGTTGCTACTGCTGTCTGATCTTATGGGAAAAGTTGAGTAGATCTGAAGTTTGTGAAGCTGCTGCTACTTCTCAAAAGCCTGACTTAATCAGAGATGCAATAATGGAAAAATCTGAAATTGAACCATTTAGTCTTGAAGTTTTATGCAAGTTTGGTTTCTTTTTTCCAATCCCTCCATTTGTAGAGAAAAGCAAAAACCCCCAAGGAATGGGCTGTGTGTATCCTCCCAGGCAGCTTTGCATGGAGGCACTGAAGTCCCAGCAGCCTGCCAATGCAGAACCTCGTTAGTCCAACTGTGGCAGCTGTAGCAAAAGCAAAGGCACACCATTCCTCTGGTTGGTCTTGAGGCTCTTGCTACTGCAAAACCCCAGGTATATGCTTGCATAAGTGTCATGTGGGTTCTGGGCTTCAAAGGGGAAGATTAAAACTTAGCTGGGGCATTTCATACGCATCTCTGCTAAGTCTCACTAGGATAACGTTAAACTGGACGTGCGGAGCTTACAAAAATGTTTTTTTGGACAGTGCAATGATGTACTAGGTAGGATATGACTAATCTGTGCCCCTTCTGCACTTACGTTCATGGCAATGTAATAGTTCTGACTTTCCTAATTTGTAGATGTTCAGCAGTTTATACTTCAACAGTCTTTTATGCAGATGTAAAGAAGTCTGAAATATATGTATGTTTAATCTTGACTGTATTTTTCACAACCAAACCCATACCGTGTTGTACCCTATGCAGAATATTGTTTGTGCAGTCCTGTTTTCACAGTAATTATCTGTATGTTTTCTCAGCTATAAGGTTTTAACCTCGTTGTTCATCTCATCATTTAACAGGTAACTCTTTCCATGTGCCATTAGTAGGACTTCTTCTCAACAGTTGCTTAGTATCTTGATAATAGAAAATACTGTGGTAAGAGTTGTGTTTATTTTTGATAGAGTGGACTTAATCTGAAAAACACAGAGAAATACATAGCTAGAATTTTAAGAATGTCTTTAATTCTAACTGCATAACCTCTTTTTCAAGTGGTACCTAAACTTGACATAAAAAGCGGCCATAAAATGTACAGCGTTGGGAAGTGCAGTTTTGTGTAATCCACAACTGCTCCACTACTGTGTCCAGTCATTCATGAAGAAGGAGACTGATGAATAAGTATGTAAAATGTGATTACTTCCCATAAGCATTAATTTTGACAGCATTACTAAACTTCCTGGAAGCTGTTTGTTTCTTTCTTGGTTTTGGGTTTTTTTTTCACTCCAGCCTATCTACATTACATTTGATTCACCAACAGCTGTCACGGGCTGTAATGAGCCAGTGGTAGGGCACCACTGCATCTATTAATATGACTGTGACTGTTTTCTTTATCGTCCTTCAGCTTCCTGGTGTGAAGTGCCACAGGGTGTGGAGGCATCCTTCATGTGGAGCAGGGAAGCCGCTAGTTTTACTTAATTAACGAGACAAGGGCTTTCTGGAGGCAATCTTTCAGTCCTGTTAAATCCTAGCGTCTCCCCCAGGTTTTACTTTTCGCTAATGTCTGGAGGGCTTGGCTCAGACTGGTCCTGGGGCTGCAGTGTGTGTGTGTGTGTGTGTTACTGTTTTCCTCCAGGCTTGGGAGGGGAAGGGATGGTCCTCAGCAACATCACTTCTGTGTGTGGAACTAAGCATGGTGCTATAAACCTGGAGCCCTTCTTGCCATTACGATAGGGAAATGCCCAAAGCTTTGGCATTTATGGTTTCCCCATCACATGCAGGGCTGAGATCTGCCAGGGCCCTTTGCCTGCCTGCACAGAGCCGGGGCAGTGCTTTGCTCTCCTGCTGCACCCGCGGCGTTCCCCCCGAGCCGGTGTTCACAGCCCGGGCTGCATCCAGAGGAGCACGAGCAGCGGGTCGTGGGGGTGATCCTGCCCCTCTGCTCTGCTCTGCTC
>NW_009911624.1:60442-75334 GCF_000696875.1 Nestor notabilis | reverse complement strand
ATTCTATGATTCTATGATTCTATGAAGTTGCATATAGCTTAATTCCTGATGTCTTTGTGAAGCCAACCTTACAAAACTTTTGGCATTTTTTAGTGTAGCGACAATAATTAAATAATTAATACTTTGTGTACCTAATTCACTTTCATAAATGTGCAGCACTGAAAAATTCGTTCTGTTTTAACATGGTCTTTCAGCCTATTATGATTCATCATGCTTGTCTGTTTTTTCTTTGCAGAAAGTCTATTGCTTACAGGAGCAATGAGCTTCTTGACAAGATCAAAACTGCTGGGATTGGAGACAGACCTCTGGTGTGGGTATCACATAGCATGGGTGGTAAGTACATTGCCTGTTTGATACAAAGTATTTATTTGCTATTATATTTCAGAATAACCTGTTGAACAAATTCAGTATGAAATGCAATTATTCAGAGTAGTTTATCAAAAACCATTTGCAAAGACTTAAAAATAGAAATAGATTTCTTCTTTCTTAATGCATTGTATTCATCAGCATATACATTTTGAAAGGATTTTTGTTGCTGTTTGTTTTTACTATGTTGATTTAAAAACATAAAATCAATGAGTTGAAATTCATGTAAATGGGAACCCAGAGGCAAAATTTTCTCCATGATCAGGCATATAGTGAATGCCATTAGCAACATTTAAAGCAAACCAAAAATGGATTTGCATCATTCATTGATATTTCATTTTAATGCCTCTTCAGGTTTTGTTTGGGTTTGTTTTGAACTTAATCTTACATATTTGACGAACTAAGGGCTAATCAGCTGAGGCAAGAATATGGTTAGTTGTTTCATGGGTAATATAGCATGATCATTATTTTCACAGTGGTTTAGATCCCTGCATTAATTCAGTTTCTCTTGCCAGGTCTTCTAGTCAAAAAGATGCTGGTGGATGCTTCCAAGAATCCAGAAATGGAGAAAATTGTAAACAACACCAGAGGAATCATATTTTATAGTGTACCTCACCATGGTTCCCAGCTGGCTGAATATTCTGTAAATGCCAGATATCTTCTCTTTCCGTCTGCGGAAGTTAAAGAGCTCAGCAAGGGTACGCTCGCTTTGCTACCATTTCACAACGGGGGTCTATGCTAATCCATTCTGGAAGCTACTTTTCTAAATCATGCTGTCAGAAAAAGCTGGATAAAACCCACCTTTTTATGTTTTGGGTTGGGTGTTGAATCCTGAGTAACTTTCATTTGATTGCAGAAGTGAGGGGGGAAAAAGGGCATCAGAACTGGTTTGTAGAAGAGTAGTATGGGCCATTTAGCAATGTAGTAATTCAGCATATGCTGGACTTCAGACCCTTACCTTCTAAATAATTCCATGCTAAGCAGAAATAAAAAAGTGTTGCGTATGATAGCTGGGAAGAATGGATTAAAAGCGAAATGGTACTTCTTTTCCTGGAGTACTAATTTTTCCAAAACATTTCTAGGAATGCAGTCTAGACAAATGCTATAATCTTACGTTCAAGATAACACTGCATAAATAATGTTGCTCTTTCTCAGATTCTCCTGCCCTGAAAGAGTTGAATGATGACTTCCTGTCTCTTGCCAACGATAAGAAATTTTCAGTGCTGAGTTTCGTAGAAACCTTACCAATACACATAAACAGTATGATAAAACTGCACATTGTACCTCTGGAATCAGCAAGTAAGTCAAATAGCCATTTAATTTATATGTATATATTCATGTAAGCATCGTTAACAAGGAAGGATTAGAAATGCTATGGTAGGAAGACCTGGAAAAAAAATGCATCTGTTATATTGCAGAGTTTTTGTTTTAAACTTTTGGCTTGTTTGAAACTACAGTCTCCCTGCTGAGGTCAGAGGCAGCTACATTTGTATCTTAGAATAGCAATTGTTTGTTTTGATTTTTCTAAGTGTGAGGAACACCTGTTGAAAAAACCCTGGTCTAAGGTTACATTGTTGTTGTCCTTTCTTTTGTAGTTATGAATAACTATTGTTTATTATTGTATAGATAAGCTGAATAGTGCTTTATAATCTCCCATGAATTTCAGTTATTTCCTCCTTTAAAAAGAAAAAGCAAGAAAATTAGCAAACTGCTAATGGAAGGAAAAAGTTACAACACTGGTTTTTCGGTGTTAAGAATCCATTATTTTCCATACCTCAGGTACTCAAGCAGTAGTTCCCTCCATCTTTCTGCCTTTTGGAGAAGGGAAAACCAGACAGTGCTTTGTTCATGGGTGTTCAACTTAGAGAATTGGTTTAAGTCTGGTATTTTCAGGTTTTCCTGAGAAAAACCATCTTCTGCACTGCCCAAGGTACCCGTAAGGCATTGAACAGAAACCATTGCTTTGTTGGGTTTTAGATCAGGCTTTCCACCAGCAAGGTGCAAGGTTATTGCTTTGAAAAAACAGGGACTATATATCCCTGTTTTCCTGAGTCAATATTTAGCAGTATTTTGTCAGCGTGTCTTCTCAGGAAGCACTTTTTTGTGAAAATGTTGCTGATGCAATTTTACTGGCAAGGACTGAAAAACTGGGCATTCTTTTTAACAAAATAAAATGAAAAAGAGGTCTGGATAAGAGAGCGCACAAGTAGGTCCTGTGCACTTAAAATTTTGTCACATGTTTCTCCTCTTCTAGAGATGACACACAATGCAGCACGTGAGCTCTTGTGAAAAGCCTATGGAGGGCACATGACAGTTCAGTGGCATGCCATTCATTTTGTTCAAAACCCAGGCTGACAAGCAATATGCTCTCTGTTTCTTACATGCATGCTTGCACATGTGAAGGCAAACCTTCATCCTGCTCTAGTCTTATTCTACATGGTTAAAGATAGAGTTCCAAGCAAAATGGAAGATTTCTCAGGAGGTTGACTGAATAGATAATAAACTGGAATGTGGCAGTCATGGCATCCTAACTGGAAAGTTCACTAGTAGTGATAGTGATAGTAGAGGTGAAAGCCGTAGTGTGCCCCAAAATCAGTAGCTGAAAATGAAATACTTGTATTCTACAATTAAGTAATCTAAATTTTCCATTTCCCCTGAAATGCGTGTAGTGATTTGTGGCATATTTCAGGTTCATTCTAGTTCCATATTTAATCTCCACATCAAAGTATTTTTTTAAGGAATGTGGGCAATTAGTGGGTATCCAGATTCTGATCGTCTAGATTTAAACCCTGTCCCTGTACACGTCAATGCTTAAACTTCAGTCAGGACTTAGCTGTCAGTCAGATGCTGGTAAGTGAAGTTTTGATTCTTCACAGTTGTCTATGTGGAGAAATGTACATTAGTGTACTCCAAATAAAGGCAGTTCAACTCTAACCTGGTGGTTTACCACTGTGGGTTTTGTAGCAGCCTATAGCTCTGTCTGACTATAACCGTGTGTATTGATGCTTTTAGCACATTAGAAAATAACCAAGACAAAACAGTTAAATTGAAGATAGGCAAAGCTGCTTTTGAGAGAGGAATTGCTAATGCAAGATGTGCTTTTCAGTCTAGGTGATGTTACTAACTTCTGTAATTTTTTCTTCCTGTTTTTTTTTTTTCCCTCTCCCAGAGTTAGGAATTGGAGACCTTATTCCAGTGGATGTTAATCATCTAAATATTTGTAAGCCAAAGAAGAAAGATGCTTTCCTGTACCAACATACATTGAAATTCATTCAAGATGTTTTAGCTCAAGAACTTGGAGACTGATGTTTTGCCATCCTTGGCTGTTTATTTCCTCCATTTGGTATAACACAGTAAGTTCTTCTCCTAACATTTGTTAGGGGATATGTAGAACTACAAAGATGCTATTTCAATAGTATCTGCTGCTAAAGTAATTTCAGTACATCTCCAACTTAGACACTTCTCCAACTTATTTCTAAAATGTATTCAAAACACATACAAACCGAAGTCCTATAAACCTGGCAAAAAGAGAATGTGTGTTCTCTTGTGACCATGATCTGTCGACAAAATGTGTGTAAATTCTCCAGCACTTAGTCTACAAATATCCCTCTGGAGCAACTCAGCTTGACTATGGAAAATGCCCAGGGTATCTTCTTTTTCAAGAACAAATAGAAAAAGAGCTTTCTGGAGGTGGGTGCTCTCATTAAGGTAATCTGGGACTAAAATCTTACAGAGAGGATCAGAAACAGGTGGTAATTAGTTGTGTCAAAGGGGAGCAGCAGCATGTGGCTTTGGTTTACATGACATGTTAAGTAGTCTGACTGGCGCCTGAAGAAACTTATCCAAGTCAAGGAAAGTAGCATTTTGGTCTAGTAGCCAAATTACAGGAGGTTTTGTAATTTCCTTTTCAT
Organism: Nestor notabilis; assembly: GCF_000696875.1. Classification (NCBI taxonomy): domain Eukaryota; kingdom Metazoa; phylum Chordata; class Aves; order Psittaciformes; family Psittacidae; genus Nestor; species Nestor notabilis. Next base: position 71,057 of record NW_009911624.1, on the reverse strand, counting down.
TTAATAGACCACCCAGATTTGTCAGCAAATATGACTTCTGTTTTCTGTTAGAGATGGGTTGGTTGCATAGACAACTGCAGTTGTTTTAATCTGTTTGTACTAATGAAAACAAAAGCAGTGTTCACCTTGTACATTTCTCTCTTAACCTTAGCAACTTGTGAGATTGCTTTCTTTAGAACAGTGTGTATCTGATCAGACTCACAGCATTTCTGTGCTTATTCACGTGGAAGATACAGAACAAAGGTTTAGGTCTTTTGCTTTACTCTTGGGACATATGGAGAAGATGGCACATTCAAATCCCTGGCTCATGTTACTCATTTAGAAACTTCTTCTTCAGCTGATTTAAAGAAGAGCATTGGAAAATGCTCAAGTGGAATAAGTCAAATATAGGCCCTGACAAGTAACTAATGCACAGAATTTGGAGCTCAGGTACAGAAAAGTAATGCAGGAATAAATTCAGGTGATCTTAAGTCCCACTGGAAATGTGGAAGATCCCAGATGTTCTGGATTGTTGGGGCCCAAGCGTGTTTAGCAGTGTAGATACAGAGAAAAGACAGCAGTGTTGTCTTACTTGAGTTTATGTTTATTTTAAGGATACCATATCAGTACTGATAATAAAAAGTATTTTTAAGCAAAAAGAAAATATGACAGCACTCAGTCATTCTTTTAAAGTCTTAGATAGTTTGCAATGTAGTTAAAAGCAGCCTTGTCTTATTGTGGTCTCTTCCTTTCTTCCACTTAACCCTCAACCTTCTGAAAACAAACATAGACTATGATAAGGCTACTCTGTCCTAGCTGACCACTGGTTAAATAAGGCCTGTACTGATGACAGGCTTAAGATGTCTCTTAACATCACTCACATGAAATGGATCTAATATTACTGGCCTTAAAATTACAGCTGTGAAAGCTACCAGAGAGGTGGGATGTGCCTTGCAGTTCTGCACGGGCTTGGTGCAGGCACCAGTGGCCATTGCAGTCCTGCCAGGTTCTGAGGCCACCTCAGCTGTTCCTACTTTAAGGCACTCCAGCCCAGGAGGACACTAGATCTGAAAATACACTTCTGGAAGTTGAGCTTTGACCTGCTGGAGTTGCACAGTGGAATTCACAAAAGCAATGCAGAGCAGTAGAGCACCACGCTGGCAAGAAGAGCATGTTTTCCCCCTAACCAAGATGTAGGTAAGAACACTGCATGGAGGTATTTCAGATAGAAAATGTAACAAAACTGTCATAACTTCTAAAGAGGTTTATCTTTTTTACACTGTGCTTTGAATATATTATTTAAATATATTTACTGAGTGTAAATATATTAGAACACTTTGTATGCACAAAGTAGAGGGTATGTGGAATTCATTGTGAATAGACAAGACTTCTAATAACTGAATGTGTGTTTAGTGTGACAGATCTCGTATGGATTTTTAACAGATTTCTTTGGCTTACAGGGATTCACGTCAGTAACATTACATGTTCGTCTCACTAGATGCATCTATGTTTTATAACTGTAACTGTAACTCTGTGGCAACTTTCTCCTTTTTGTAATTGTGTATATATATGTGTGTAACTTTTAAAACTGATATTTTAAGGGGAAGTTGGGGGTTGTTTTTTTTAATATAGTAATGACATGTGTTTTTAAAAATGTACTAGATATGCCATAAAATATATTAAAGTTGAATGATGTGCCAAATGAGTGCTCTGGACCATGTTCACTTTTGTTAAAGACATGCTTTGGTTTTTAGTGACTGTCTCATGCTGGGAGAGGGCCATATTTACCCTTCACCTTTGGTAAGAGACGTAGTACTGGGGGCGCAGTCGGTCATCAATGTTTGACAAAATGAACAGCTTTTCAGTTGTGCTTTTGGATTTTGCAGTAGGGCCTCCTAAACCCTGTACCGACATTGGTTTGAGGGCCAGAAGGTCTGTTGCATAGCATTTGTATCTGCTTGCCATTAGAAACTTAAGCTTTTGTGCTTCTCTGGTGTCACATTATCAGAATATTGCCTTTATGTCAGTTCTTAGATCTGAAATGATGTCCTTTATCTCTCCTAGCTGGGGAACCAGCTTGCAGGTGTGGCTGACAGGTACATGTGAGTTGTCTCATGTACCTGCAAAGATGGTATCTATCTTGTCTGTGTTGCGGCATCCAGGACTAAAGCAGGAAGGGCTAATAGTTCATTAATCTTTTTGCACTTGTGGTCCAGCCCTCTTGTATAACTGTACTGGTATTTCTAGTAGCAACAGTCATCAAGTTTTTAATTCCTGTGATTACAGTAGTGTAAACTGGGTTTCACTCTGATTTCTGCTCGTGGTGCCAGGCAGCAGCTAGACTGGAGAAAGTTTTCCATCAGGTGAAAATGGCAATTCTGGACAAAAAGGAGAAAGCAAAAATGTCTGTCAGAGTGGAAATTCTAAATAATATTTTGGGGCTGGTTCTCTTTGTTTGCTTCAGTGATCAGCCACCTAAAAAAGCTTAATCGTGAATGAGAATGGTCTGAGTTTGCTGTAGAGGTTTCCCAAACACAGAGCAAGTCTGACCCTGCTTTGCTTCTGACCATTAAAACTAGAACAGGTCACAAGTGCCTGCCTCTGAAAAAATCACTTGGCTAGGGTGCTGGGCATCAGTATGGAAGATAATCTGTAGAGCCAGGAGGTTCCTCATTCATTGCTGTAACCTTTTCAGCTTTTCATTCCTTTCCCTTGATTTGCTGTGATTGACCAGTGTATGCTGTCATTGATGCTATAAACCAGCTAGCAGACAGGATTCATACTTTAAGAGGCAGCTGGCCACATACATAGTCATAAGGTAGAATGCTAAAGGCCAGATACTTCTCTTATTCAAGGAGAGTAATAAAACAGATTTTATTTGACTTGTATAAATCCAGTTTAATGGGCTTTCCTGCTACCTCTTTCATTAACATGTAAATTAGCTGTCCTAGAACTGTTAATTATCTTTGCAGAAAACATGGCTATGGCCATATAACGTACTCTTTTTTACTGTTCTTGATGTTTCAAACCGAAGTGTGCCCATAAATATTCACTGTATCTTTTTTTGTTATGAAGAGGACGAAGAGGTTACGGCTCTGTGTTGTCTTGTAGGAAAACAACTATCTGGCTTCAGCATTATTCACCAGCCTGCTACCACATTGAACTGGCTCTCACGTAAGAAGCTTAGCACTGCATTTGGTTGGTTTGGCCTTTGAAGGATTTGGAGATGTTTTTTGAAGTGCCTGGCAAACAAGGGAGCAGAGGAGGATGGCAGGTGCTCAGATAAAGGCAGCAGTTGCTCTTACAGGGTGTTCTGTGTCCAAAATTTGGCAGTGGCAGTGAAACAGGTAGGCATAAAAAGGAGGATGATGGCTGAATTCCAGCTTCCAAGAAGCTGAGAACAAGTAAATTGTTTTTCATATTAAAAAAATCCTAATTCTGAACACCAAATTCTGAACTTTTAAAATACATCTTTCCTGAAAAAAAACACCAAGGCTTTTTTTTTTTGGCTTCACCAACTGCTTAAAAGTGGTCTCTGTCCTTTAATAATAAAGTTCTTGATGCTTCTCTTAAGAAGTCACCATGACAGGCTGCAATCTGTTTATCATTTTCAACTGCCTGCTTTGAACAAATGGCATCCACAGGGTACAGTTCCACTGCACAGGCAAGGCAGCGAGAGCAGGTAAGACACATATAGCACCATGGATTATCTATCTATCTTTGCCAAAATCTTGGGTTCCTGAGAAGCGTGACTGCTGGCTTGCTAATAAACGCGAGAGAACTTCATTATGAAGATAAAGCCCCCTTTGAGCTAAGCAATACTTCATGAATCAGCCACCCTAGTAAGTGAACACTAGGTGCACCTGAGGGAGAAGGAGGACAGGCACACAGGAGTACTTGCATGTTATCCACAGTGATTAACAGGGGCTGCTTCCCTTAGCACTGCTGTGGTGGTATGAACCATTGCGCATTATCATCATTTAAACCTTTTGTTCTTGAGAACGTGCACAGAACAGATGATGGTGACTGCCTGTTAGTCTTCGTGTGTTGCAGCTGCCTCCAAGGTGTGCCCCCGTTGCAGATGCACAGTGCCCCTGAGCAACAGCTTTTTCTTCTTTTTAGTGGTGCACATGCTGCTTAAATGCAGCCTTGATTGCAGTTGCCCATGTCTAGTTCCATTTCTTAGCCTTCCCAGCTCATGTCCAGTGATACCCTGCTGCAGCACAGCTTTATCGCAGCTGCTGGGGGATGGGAATGGGGTGCACATGGCAGCTCCTTCCCTGGTACAAAACAAACAGGCTGCACAGCTGATGATCAGCAGGCACACACAGCGAGAGCAGTAGCTCTACACATGTCCACCACCTACCTGCCTACTGGTTTGGTGTTCAAGGTGAGTTTTACTATGAGTGAGCAAATTAGGCTACAAGAGACTGCTCCCCACTGCAAGGGGGTTCTGCTGGTCCCAGTCACATGCTTGTGCCTTAGTTTCAGGATGTAACAGCTTGTGTCGCATGTGTATGGACTTGGGTTCCAATAGCAGCTCTTTCCTCATCTGCATTGTAGAAATAAAAGACTGCCATGGCATTTTCCTACAAAGCACAGGATGCAAACAAACAAGGACACAACTACTGAATTACTAAACTGCCTTTAGCATAAGACATGATTATGCCAATGACTTCAGCCATCAGCTGGTCTCAGCTACTCTCCGTAGTTCCATAGTTAATACATAAGCAGACTACAGTGTTTCTTCAAAAAGGGACTGTCACTGTCCATGTGCTATTTCATTGTGAAGTATGTTTTTTGGCATTGGCTTCCTAGGAACAAAAACTATGGTGAGTTTTGGAACTGTGATAGAAAACCAACTGGGGATGCCTCTGATGTCTTTCTAGGTCAGAGCATTGTTTTGAGTAGCTCCCCAGTCCTTTCAGAACAGCTGAGGTGTGTTATTACAGTGCCATTAACAGCACAGCACTTGAGAGGTCTGTTGTAATACACATGTTCACTTGCCTGGGCTGGAGTAAACCCAGGTATTTCTTGCTGACCACCTCTCCTGGTTCTGCTGTACAGCCTCACAGCATCACAGCACACAGTGTGCCTCTTACTTTAACACAGGAATGAGTTTAACAAGACAAGCACTAGGGCCTGCCAGCACCACAGCTAGGTGAGATCTACAAGAAAGTACCGCCTAAGCCTTGACTGCACAACAGAAAGTAACTAGCAGAAAAATGCCAGTGTTACTGTTGTAGTTATACTGGTGTCTACTCCCCTTCTGGGTGTTAGTTCCAGAATAACTGCAGCAGTCCAGCTGTTTAAGATAAGGGTGCTTTATTTCAAATGACACAAATGGATTAATACATAAATTTCACAGGAAAAGGTTTTTCTTAAGGTCTTTTTTCCATACATTATTACATGTTCTTATATATGATTTGTACCTGAAATGAAATAAAACATCTTAAGATGGATTAATAAAAAGAAATAACTTAGAATAAAGAACTTTTCAAACAAGCTGTAGAGAACGTTATGTTGTATATACTCTATACACGTCCCTCCAGGGGCAGAATTTTATCTTTAAACATGAAATGTAGCCTGGACAGATGATCTATTCCCTTAAATAAAAATCTTTGTGCAAAGATTTATTTTGCATTACAATTACGATTTCTATAGGAACAATAAGGGGACAAAATTTTACAATTCTAAATCAGTATTTGCCTTCACGAAGCTATTTTTGTTTTGCTCTAAGACAAGCAGTTTGTTGAACCCTTCTGACAGGCCACTACTGTCTTCATCATCACTAAATGTAACCCAGTGACTGAAATCCTTCAAGCTGGGGTGGTTTAGATTTTCTGAGGTGTGTGCTGGAGAAGTAGCTGATGCCACCTGCATAGAAAGAGGGCAGGAACAATCCAGGTCCAAAAGATTGGTGTTCTCTGCAAGGGAGCTGGTATCCGGGAGCTGTGCATGCTGGCTGCCTGGTACAGGAGGGTGCTGAAGGTTGGCCATCAATTCTGTGGCGCTTGGCGCCAACTGCTTAGTTGTGTTGTCTTCTGGGCTGGTAGAGGAGGTAGGAGCTGAGAGAGAGGCCTGCATGGGGCTGTGAGCATCCTGAGCCTGAAGGCAGAGCCCAGGATTGTTGTTGTTGGAGTTGAACATTAGCCCACTAAAAAGTGGGTTGTCGCTGCTCTGGAGAACTTGCAGATGAAGAGCTGCAGGAGCTGACTTCTTTCTTCGTGGTGGCACCTTTGGGGCAAAGGAGGTGTTTTGGGGAGGCAGTGTGATGGCCTCGGCCATGCTGGAGATGGGGGGCTGGCTTTCACTGCTCCCCCTGCTCTCCTGAGGCTTCCCAGGTTGTGTGGTTCTGGGCTTTGGGACTGGGGTAATCTTGGTCGGAGTAAGAATAGGTCCAGCTTCTAGACAGGGCTCTGGAAAGCCGAAAGGAGACTGTGCTGGCTGTTGGTCAAACTGCTCTTCTGTAGATGTGGCCTGAGGGGAAAAAGGAACAAGAAATTTGAGACTAAAAAGGGTACCTTAAACTGTGAGTCACTGCTAGTGCAAGTCTTATGGATGGCATTACTGAGAAAAGCTGACAGCACTGGAAGAAAAAAGAGCAGTACAAAGAGGAGGCTTGACAGCGCCGTTTTACACTGCACCCGCTTGGTTCTGTTCTCACGCATCGTGCCTTGGACCTGTGCTCATTTACAAAGTGCTGTCTGAGGACGAGGACACTACAGCTTGTTCACTCCCTGTAGGAGAAATACATCTCTTTCTGACAGCTTCTCTTTCCTGTTAGGATTTTTCTCCAGGCCCAATAAACACTGCTATGAAGAGTTAGTTATGTTACATCTCTCTGCTGGCTAATATTTAAGCAAGAATGCGTAGGGAGGGTGGAATTAGCACATGCCTTTGGGTATGTGCTGATAGATAAGGCTGAAGGACAATTAGCTTCAGTTGACACAATAAATGCATTAATAGCTCTGTCATGTCTCAATGATGCTAGGAACAGAAGCTAAAAGTAAGCTCTCAAACTACAGTCTAGCATATATTCACCATTTAAAAATCCATAAATAACAGGAGTCCAGCTCAGTCCAGGAGAGAAAGGGCTGCTTCAGATTTCTCACAACTCTGTGTGACTGAATGAAAGCATTTGAATTCTTTATTATTCTTTCATGGTATTAAAATCTACAGGCTTTTCAATGCAGCCAGAATACTTAGTATTTCATAATGCACATATCCCCTTGCCACTTCTGTCTACATGTTGTTGGTAAGTGGCCTACATTTGCTTGCATGCTTTCTTAACGATAGAACTGCATTGGGTAGAGGTTTTCAAGTCCACAACTCCCATCTGAACTCACTCGGAGGAAGGAGTGGAAGTCTGAAGCAGAGTCAAACTGAAATAGATAGATCCTGCAGGACAGCTCATGTAACTAACACTAAAACAGCAAACCCTCTGAGCGCCTTTCGGGAGCACCTTGGGAATGGTACCAACACAAACAGACCATTCCTTGTTACTGAGTGTTTAAGAAAAGGGCACGCACTGCCTGTTCAGGGTTTTTTTCTTCTGTGAATGTGCAAAGTAGAGACAGCACAAAGTCCATGATAGGGAAAGGATGAATGCCTTTACAATGAAAGGCAAGGCAGGAGTCCCAGCAACTTAGAATAGAGCTTCCTAGCAGATGTTCTGTCAAAGGAAGAGTATAAAACATTCTATTTGTCTTTCTTTTGTACTTAAATTTCTTTCACCATTAAATAATCATTTTAGCAGCTCTAGAGGTGAAGAACTATTATCTCTATTGTAGAGACCTGACAAGGACCTCCAGGCTTGCATTTTTAAGAACTCTTGAGTAGAATCCAGAATTAAAAGTGAAAGGCTGAATCCCATTACAAGGTGCGTGAGCAAAGTTAGATGTCTCTGAACAGGATACAGAACAGCATACTGATGATGAAGCTGCCTTAAATCATTACGGAGCAGACCACTCATGATACGGTCAGAAGTAAACGCTGTGATAAAGAAGGGATGAGTCTTAAATCCTGAGAAGCTTTAGCCAAACCAGAAGAAAAGCAACAAAATCTAAAGGAATGGACTGAGAAGTAGAAAAGCTGAATACGACCAAGTAAGGAACTCACAGCTCTCTTCTCTTTCTGATCTTTCTTACATTTTTATGCCTTGGTGAACTACAATACACAAAATCGTTTCAGTGCCTGCTGGCTAAGAACTTCAAATGACAGGACTTCATACATAAAACTGTAACAGGCCAACCCTCCTACCGTCATTCACATCGTGTAATGGAAGCTGGATGCATTTTGCTGCAAGTATCTTACATTTTCCACCTTAACTCCAGTCCTTTGCAGTGGTACTGGCTTCTTCGTAGTTGGAACTTTGGGTGGTGGGCGATGGGGCACAAGCACTGGTCCTGCATGTGACCCTTGAAATGATGCTGACTTTGTCAAGCTGGGAAGAGGCTCAGCTTTGGTGAAGGACTGGTTTTTAGTTGGAGCAGGCTTTACTGCATCTTCTTGTAGTCCTGAAAAACAAAACCAAATAGTGTCTTGGCCTGATCAGAATGTAGCTTCAAGGTAATATCTTTCATGGTCATGTTTCCTAAAAAGTGCATGCCTAAAGGGCTGGCTCAGGCCAGGAAGGCATGTTCTAGAAATAAACCCATACCTCTGCGATCCTGTCACATCTGTAGGAGGCAGTTAGGGAAATACTCCCCTGCCTGAAATAATTTCATGCCAACCCAGCAGTGCTGTGCCACCATTTGGCCAAGTGGAAAACACACTGGCTGGGGGTCAGGAGTACTGGCTCAAGTCCTGAGTCTCCTTTTGCCTTGGTTTCTTTATCTGGAAAATCAAGGTAATGCTGCTAAGCACATCTTGTACTTTGGGAAGAACTGTAAATGCCAACTGGTGGTACAGCACAAGGGACTGAAAGTGATGCTGACAGAACAAGCTTCCTGAGTGAAATGCTTAATGTGAATTTCAGAATCAATGGAGAGTAAATGCGATTTCAAAGCCAAATGAGCAGCACTCTCTGAGGAACAAACATCAAGATGCCTTTATGATATTTCTGATTAAACTGGATTATTCCAGACTGTGTTTGCTCCATTTACACATGAAAAGGGACATTTTCTTTCTAAACTGAGAGCCTTGCAACCTCAGGTAGCTATCTCAGAGTCATGCTGCATTCCTTCTCATTCATATAGCATCAGCAGAAAGACAACTTGCAGCCCTAGAGGGTACATTCAAAACCACCTAAGTTTCAATAGCTGAGCTAGTTTCCTGTTCTAACCTGTTCTTGCAAGAAGCTCTTCTCCAGGGATTAGACAGTCTAAACAGAGAGTGTTTTTTTAGCTCAGCTGTTCAAGCTAAAGTAGTGCAAGATTCTGTGTAGGTTACAACTATACTTGCTGCCCAAATATGAACAGAATCCAGGTTATTTCTTCCACCGCTGTATTTGCTTTTTAGTTCTGCTTGGAGTAGTGAGCATTCACCAAACAGAACAGCAAATACTCTTTATGCAACCCTGAGCTAACAGAGGTACCATCGATCTAGTAAGATTCCATCTTTATCTTTTAATTTTCAGACTAAATCTGGAAATAAATAACCCAAGGTGCTCTTAGTAACAGGTTCTAAAATGAAATATACAACATGAGTCATCTTGGAAATGAAGGTCAGTGTTATCAAAACTGTCAGAGAATACCAAGAGCAACCTTGCAAGAAGGTGTATGTCAGTGTTCAGGTGAGTTTCTGAATAGAAATGTGTGCTTCTGGGCTATGATGGAATGGGTGAATACACCTGCAGTTTTCTTTAAATAAAGATTTCTGTGCTCACCTCCTTTAGCTTCCATGAGACATCTAATAGCTTCTTCTGCTTCCTCAGCTGTGGTGGTTTTGATCTGCTTGACGTTGTAAGGTTTACTTATTCCAGTCCGGACTTTAGGCTTAAAAAACCAATATGAGAATGAGTGATCTTGAAAGAGCTGATTTTTTTGTATGCCTGTCATGCTACAGCTAAGCTCACATACCTGCATAGCTCTGGTTTTGCCAGTGGCTGTTCAACAATCTATAAATAATACAGCAATGGTGGGGGGTCTTTTGGAAGATACTGTATCTTTGTTACCACTGGACAGACAGACCAATGGTTTACTGTCACAGCTAGTCCCCTAGCCATCAATACACTGGGGTTCTCATCCAACGAGACAGGAGTGGGGAGGTGTTTCCACATTCTGGTCTTGGTCCCCTCAGAGGGCTACCAGCCGTGCTGGCAATGGTCAGGAGTTGTATTCTGGGCACTAGCATGGCCCATCAAAAAAGAGGTGAGAAAAGAATCAAAGCATATTATCATGGTGTTGGAAATTCAAGTTAGCATCTGGCAAAACGCAGCACGTGGAATAAACCAACAGTGCCCCCAACAGTCTTGCACCACTCTCCTCCTTTGGCGTGCCTAATTCCTAGCAAATTAGTAACACTTACCTGGTGTCTAGCAGGTTCTACAATCTAGCATTACAGTACAAAGAAGTTCATCTTGGCATTTCCAGCTCAGGCATGTGATGGGCTGCCTTCCTTGTATGGCAGGTATGTCATGGAATCACAGAATGGTTTGGGTTGGAAGGGACCTTAAAGATCATTCAGTTCCAAC
>NW_009911624.1:34536-60398 GCF_000696875.1 Nestor notabilis | reverse complement strand
CACCCTGGCCTTGAACACTACCAGAGAGGGACCCATCCACAACCTTTCTGGGCAACCTGTGCCAGGGCCTCACCACCCTCATAGTGAGGAATTTTTTCCTAATATCTAATCTAAATGTACTCGCTTTCAGCGATGTATGTGGTGCTCAGTGTCTACAGTGTCCTCATGGATGGGGGCGATCCGGACAGCACGAAGTGGCCACGCTGAGTGGCAGGACTCACTGGCTGCTGAGGGGCCCCAGGTAGCAGCTTTGCCATTGCCAGGATGGAGCTGGAGGAGTGGCTTTCTGGAGAGAGGGAACCATCCGAGGGGGGCTTTTTGCTTGGTTGCTGAAAGAGGAATAAAAATGGCTTTTTACATTCAAGAGCTGGTCCAACATTTTATTTGCAATGGTGCAAAAGCAGTGTGCTTTGAAATTGTGATAAGTAAAAAAGATGCTGTCACCCTCCCTGCTCCTCCAGGGACAGACATTAGGTAAGATGTTCCCATAGGATAATGGGGACTTTGAGTCCCTCTGCCTGAGTGCCAAGAGCCAGATACTTAAATCTAGGAGGAGTGATGGGCTGAATTGTTACTGGTCTAATCTAAGATGAAAAAAAGTACCAACACAGAATGAAATGCTGAAATCTTGAACTGCCTCAAGAAGCAATGTCCTAGTTAGTCTTGCTTTCATTTAATTAATTAAATAATCTCAGCTGAGCATTAACTCAGAATCACAGCACACTGGGTTGGAAGGGAGCTCAAGGATCATCTGGTGCAACCTTTCTTGGCAAAGCATGACCTAGACTAGATGGCCCAGCACCCTGTCCAGCCGAATCTTAAAAGTGTCCAGTGTTGGGGAATCCACCACTTCCCTGGGGAGATTATTCCAATGATTGATTGTTCTCATTGTGAAAAATTTTCCTCTTGTGTCCAGTCAGAATGTCCCCAGGAGTTCCAGGCACAGAAATACAGATACCAGAGCTGTCACATCTGTGCAACAAGACTTAGAAATGAATGCAAATAATCCCAAAGAACTCATCTTTCAGCAGCGAGTCTGACAGAACCTTTAATTTAAGACTGGAAAATTCACACAGAAGAGAGACTTTAGGGCTGCAAGAAAAATGTGATGTATAGTTTGTGTCCTACAGAAGGTGAAGATGATTATGCTGATCTAGCAATCAGCATTCATCCAGAGGTAGCCATAAAAACAGGAGCAGCATAGCACTGATGGAATCTCAGGTGGGTAAAGCTTAGGTGAAGAGCATCACTTCGCCATTGTGCCTCACTGAAAATCATAATCCCCATTGCATTTCTTTGTCATAAACACAAATGCATGAACTGCTTGCAAAACAGGAAAGGACAAAGACTGTCCAGAACACATGTTTTGCCAAAGCTTTTTAACTTTGATTAAAGGAAGATTACAATTAAATCAGAAACAAACTGTAAGAAAACCCTCAGTGACTTTGAAAGTCAGCAGGCATAAATACTGATATTTATTTTTATTGCCACAAAGTGGGTGGTCAACTCGCTAACCTGAGTTAGTGTGGAACATATGGGCCATTCCATCCTCACTAAAGGCATTTGTCTGTGGAGAATCTCATCCTAAAGACAAACTTCTCCCACTGGTAACTGCAGCCAGTGTCAGGCTGAAACAGCCTGGGAAGCGAGTGCAAGTACCTCAACAGCCTGACATTTCGGGACAAGGTATTACTTTCTTTGTCACCCAGAACTGGCAGCAAAACTGTTCAGCTGGTTCCAACATGAGGTTGAAGAAAGTTAAACTCACCAGGAGGGGGAGGCCTCTGTGGTGGCTGAAGTGGCCGAGGCCTGGTAGGAATGGACAGAGACCTGCTTGGAGGCTGGCGATGGCATTCCTCACCTGCCTCCAGCTCCCGCTTCAGATCAGCCAGGTCTGAGTCATCTAGGGAAATTTTAGGAAGAATCTGTATTAGATAGCTGCTGGGTGAGATGCACCAAATCCGGATGGTCAGGAGAGAGGGAATTATGAATGGCAAGCCTCAACCAGGTATCTCAGCAACATGCTCCTTTCATATTGTTTTGCTCTCGTCTTCCTGCTCTCAATCCGAGAAACATGTACCCTTTTGTCAAACACTTCTCTCTCTCTCTCCTTTCCCAGCATTTATTAACTGTTTGTGCCAACACAAAGACTGCCTGCACCTGATTTCAGTGTTACTAGTTACCTTGTTAGGTTCTGAGCTTTTCGCAGCCAGAATTGGTGGCAACCTGCTCTCATTCAAATTTTGTCATGGCAGCCACGAGGAGGCTAGTTAATCACAGCCAAACCCTTGCTCTTCCTTCCTGAACACAGAAATCCCCCTCTGAGGATTAGACAACTTTCCTTGCTCAGGAGAACTGTTTCATGCCAGTGAAAAATCTGAATGGCTCACAGATCATGTCTGTTTTGCACAGCATACCTGCCTCAGTGTGGTAGCCCCTGGCTGCACCTGACATGACTAGGTAATTTCGCGGCCTTTCCTCCTGTCTAAGCCTCTCTGACAGCTCAAGAGGCGAGAAGCAGGGATTGCTTTCTTCTCCTCCTCTGCTATATTGAGGGCTTTCAAGTCAGTTCTCTTACCCTGCCATGGCTACCCAGCCATGCAGCTCTCTTCTTTAGGACTCCAGAATTCACTGGGTTTAGTTTCGCCCCTGTGGTTTGGAGAGGATGGGGAAGGAGCTGTGTAGCAGCAGTCTCTCATACTTGAGGTGTTTTCACACAAGTTCTTGTTTTTCAGAAGGCTGCGCTCTGCAGGGAATATTAGCTACCTCAAAGCTCCCTACTCCCAACTCAGCAGCAGATGGCAGCCACAGAGACAGAGCCTATGATCTGCCCAATCTGCCCTCCCCCTTCTCTTTGCATTTTCTATACTTCTAAGCTGCAAATACACATTCATCGGTGAGATCCAAGGAGTCACGCAGGCACCTAAAAGCACAGTTTGAAATTCTGGCAGTAACACTGAACGAAGGACAGAAACCAGCCATCACCACTCTATCCCTTCCCCTAAAAGGCTGCTGGTTTTAGGCAATGGCTCCCAGTGACATCAGTTTTGTGAGGCTGTGCCCTTCTCTGACCTCAGAAGCATACATACACATCATTGGTTTCCATCTGTGTCTAACACCAGCTATACAATCATCATACCTTCGATTGGGAGTTACTCAGCCAGAATTGGAAGCTCACGGACACATCTAAAATGGCAGAGACTTTCAAGATGGATTGAACATAAAATATTTTGAGCTGTGTGAGATCATGACCTCACCTTGACCTCCTTCAAACTATACTTTATAATCTCCATTTACTTTGTGACATTTCTTGTGGAAAAGAGTTAGTGTGGGTGAAAAGAATCACTGCAATTCTCTGTAGCTTAATGAATCATCACGCCGTAGGCTAGAGGTGTTTGGAGGGCAAGTCATCCTGTAATACAAAGTGATTGGCTTCACAGTATTTAATAATGACAGATTACTTCTCTGCTCAGGGCTGGGGTTCTGAGTCTGGCCACACTACACTCAGCATGACTCAAGGCGGGCAAGAAAGCTGTACATCACTCTGATTGTTTGGAAAATCTGTCTGTGTAAACTTAGGAATTTCATTTAATCTTTTTGAACTCTACTTCTGACTCAACCGTTAAAGGTATTACAGTTTTCACTTGTATGTCAGAAGACAAAGCACTTCTGAGAGAGCACAGAATGACAGCTCCTGAATCACTTGCTGTGACAATGAAGTGTTCAGTGCATGACCCAGCCTGTTGATGCTTGATCACCAAAGCATGCCCTGATCACATCCCCGTGTAAGACCTTCACTGGCACAACTAGTTCTTGCTGCAGTTTTTATCAGTATTCTCTTCATAACTTTATCTTCTCTTTATTGAGTCAGTTCACATTAACATACAAACAGGCCAGGTGACCAGGAAAAAAGGTAACAAATTTATGAAGCACTAAAAGAATGAATATACCTGTTGTGTGAACCTCGAATTCTTCAAAAATAAATAAAATGGGAACAAAGGAGAAACTTTAGGCCTCCTTGAAGTATGTTGTTTGAACACAATCACCTCCTGTACTGCCCAGCGTACACCTGGCTGCACTGCTGCAGCTATTGCTCAAAGGACAGAGCCAAGCCCATCACTGAATCAACAGGATTCTTTTGATTTGATTTTGCTCTGTCCCTCACTAATAAGAAAATAACAGACATTTTTTGTGGTATACTCTGGTGCCAAACAACATGAGAGGGATAGAAAGACTTAATTTCTCCTGACTATAAAAGGAAACCAACATTTCTCAGCATTCTTGTCTTGCCCTGGTTACAGAGAAGGAGGATGTAAGCTTTATTATTTGTGTTACTGTTATGCCTGAGGACCTCAGTTACTGCCACTAACTCAAAGGGGAGGTTGAGCATGAACATGTACCTTATATTTGGAGGACCTACAATGAAAATCGAAATGAGCAGGGAAATACAGACAAAAGGAGAATAAACAACAAACCTTCAGATCTCACTTTAAGGAAAGTAGATACTTTACCTTTATACAGCTGTGGGTTGTGTCCAGATTTGTTTGAAAGAGATGTGGATGCAAACTGTCCAGAGCTTTCAGGCATATCTTCTGTTGTGTCCTCTACTAGGTGTTGACACAAAGCATCATCTAAATAATCATCTTCATCCTCCACTATATCACCTGAATTAAAATATTAAGTAAGAAAGAATTAGTGAGGAAATGCATTCTTTGTCTCTCTCTGTATTATTGCTCAATGCATTTAATACACAGGTTGAGCAAGCTTCTCGTGTAACCCATGTGTTTCATTACAGTTTATTTCTATATAGACAACTGTACCATACACTGGATTTGCTACCATACATTAGAACACTAAATTGACAGGATGATCTAAGAACCAGTTCTCTGTCCAGGCACAAGGCCAGGTCATGGCCTTAGTTACAATCCTCTTTCTAAGAAATGTGGTTTCATTACAGCTTAAGATGCCACTGACAGTCTGATACCACTGACACAGTACTTTCTCTGTGCAACCAAAATCAGCAAACCAATTTCCCACAATTTAGCTTAGAACCCTACTGCTCACCTTCCGAGTCATAGTCCAAACTTGAGAAGTCAAAATTTTCTTCCAGAAGAAAGGAGTTTGCTGTGGGAGACATGGGGGCAATGCTGTCCCGTTTTCGAGCAATTTCCTCCTGAAGGCCCTTTAGCCAGTCCTTAGTCTTGGGCCGGATCTTCACTGTTCTGCCTCGAACCTAATGCAAAGAAATAACTGTTTCCACTTTGCCAAGCATCTTCACAAAATGAGAACACCTGAAGAGAATAAGCAAGCGCTGCCAGTCTGTTGTACAACTGCTTCAGAAACTGATGCAACTAGCCTCGTTTCGGAAGCTAAATGAAAAGGAAGCGCTCTTCCTACCCCCCAACCAGGTTTTCAGACTGTAACAACATTCTTGAAAGAAAATGAGCTTCACAGCTCAAAAGCACTGCTGCTACATTTGGGAAATACTTGAGAAATTGATGAAACGCCCAATATCGTCAAAACATTACTGTGATAGTATTAATGGTGTGGGAGGGTTCCATTTTTGAGTCAGTAGCTTTAAAACACAGAGGAATTTGCTACCTGCTGCCATCTGTAAGGAGACTCTCTGCTCAGAAAATCCCAAATATGATGGTTGATGTATATGGAAAGTATATTATTAAACAGATTAAGACCACAACTGCTTATGTGTTGCTCCATGACATTTGGGGTGAGATGTATCCAAGCCAGCAGCTTTGAAACAAAATTAGTATGGAAAGTTCCTGAGTCAGGTTCCCAGCACCTTCGGACACTGCACACGGTACAATTGCATTTTGGCTTGTGCTATAAATTACATCAATGAAATGAGCCAAATTAAAAGATACAGCTCCAAATACGAAAGAAGAATGAGAGTTAAATCCATAACTTGAGTGTTAAGTTTACAGTGCAGTCCCACAGTTTTATCAGCATAAATGAGGGAGTTGATAAATTGTAGAGCATGTGTGTGGGAAGGAAGAGCAGGGGATGGGAAGGTAAATGCTTCCTGCTAATGCTGAGTTTGCCATGGAGGCCAATGAATCATGTTGTTCCTGCTTGGTAGAAGGAGTTTATTTGATACACTTAAGAGTAACAAAAAGTCTCCAAAGCACAATCGTGAGGATGCTTTGGCAACAGCATGAAGTCACATATTATCTCAGGAGAACTGCTTCAAGTGCCAGAACAATGGCCAAGTCCGTATATTCTGCACTGGTATCAAAGGCCAGATCCTAAGCACCTCTTAGGATCTCCAAGAAAAGTCACCTCCTGCCGTCCGAAACTGACATACTGCATTAAAAGCCCCAGCAGCTGTGAAAGCTAGGGACTTTGTGAGCACTAAGGTTATTTGAAATAATGCTACTTTATATAGATAGAAACTATCTCATTCTAAGCAACCACTTTTGAGAAATTTGTTATGAAATTACTATTACAAGTTTGAGAGAGTCTTACTTTGACACCATCTATATCCATAACACGAAGAGCCGACTTGCTGTCTGCAAATGTCACCAGCATTTGACCTCCACTGATCCTAGTAAAAAAAAGGTAGAGGAGAAAAAACAGTGCATTTTCCTTCACCATTAAATAAAAACCCTTAAAGGCAAGCACGATAGCTTCGTATAGCTATATATTTGGTTTTAGTTGTGTTTTCCTCACAAGTCTATTTTGGGGGGAGTAACACATGATCTATGAATCCCAGTTGAGCTCTTCCTCTCCCTCACCCTCCCTTGTGTGACCCCAGTACCCTGCCCTTGACTGGACTGCCGCCCCGTGAAGCAGCAGTACAAACATCTCAGCAGCTGTTGGCAGGTCTGACCAAGTCTGATATCTGCACTCCCTCTGTACTGACTTCCATGGCTCTCCATACACCTCACCTCAAAGGCCATGTGACGTTCCCAAAGACTGGTATACCATCAAGGTCAGAAGAAATTAAAACCAAAACTAAACCACCAAAGCATATTCTTCTCTTGCTCCTTTTCCTTCACAAGCAAGATGATGCTGCTGTTCCTCCAGGGCTGCTTTTGAACCCTTGATTTATATTTGGTACTTCATAAAACCATATAACAGGTCATCAGTTTTCTCCATTAATAAATGGGTCAAATATAATATAAACAAGTGTCTGGTCTTGTTTCCCAGGTCAACTGTCAGATCTTTTGCCTGTATTTCTCAAAACAGAAGGCTCACAGCCCTGTACGGGAGCTGTACATGCTGGAGCCCTGTACAGGATCAACCAGAATGAAATTAAACTGCTCTGCCAGAAGGTATCACATTGCACTCTCCCTCTCAAACTCAGTAGGTGATGGAACTTCAAGAAGCCATACTATTAACAAGCAACCAAAATGTCCCCCAAAAGAAAGGGAGCCAGCTAGGAAATCTTAGTGAGTGTGACAGTGCTGGAAGAGAGCAGCATTTCCTTGGAGGAAGTGAGGCAGGGGCCCTGCCAACAGAGGCAATGCATAGAAATGAGGCCTGCATCTAAAGGTGATGATTCACATCAAAGCCTCTGCTTTATGGTGCCATACCGAATAAAGTTCTCCTCCACTCAGCTGAGAGAGTGGAGAATTTTCTTTAACAGGTCGATGAGAGGTAAAAGGTATTCAAAACACTTGTATTCAATTTCTAACGAGGAATTCAACACGCAGGAAAGGAATTCAGCATACTGCTTTCTAATATGAAGTTAATTCTGTCAGGACAAAAGGGGCATTTCTAGTCTGTTTTTGAATAGCTGACATGCCATTTCAGATCCCCAACTTACCTGACCAGAACAATAGTGCCATAATTCTCAAACATTTGCATAAGCTCTGTACGCAAGTCCTCAGGAAATTCGTTCTTCTCTTCAGGTGTTGGTGATAGCAGATTTACCACTACTGTGGCATCCAGTGGTCCCTGGAAAGATGACACTTCCTGGAAAACACTCTCACGGGCAGCTTGATTAACTTCCTGAACTTCCACTTCTACAATAGCTAACACTGGCCTACATGAAACAAAGGAGAAATGCTGATTTAAAATTAAGATCAACATCACCCAACAGGAAATGCTTATATAAAACTAAAATCAATGTCAAGCTGCAGGACAGGTAAGCACTTAGCTGTGTGAAGGACAAGCAGTGTATTGTTTAAACTCTATACAACTACGACCATTAACTCCACGATGTTACATCTCGTTGCAAATATTTCATTAAGCCTGCTATGCCTTAGATGGAAGTGATCATTATGTATGACCTACACTGAAAGAGAAGTGGAACAAATTACTTAAGGTCTTACTGCAAAGAAGTGCTGTGGTTGGCAATACAACTCAGAAGTTCAGAGTCTGGTGGATTGTTTCATTTTTCCTGCAGCGGAAGATCATGCCTTGAGCACTGTTAAATATATTTACCAGCCCTGAATTAGCTGAATGTAACAGTAAGGAATGTAAAGGAATTCAAATAACCATTGTGTGCACCAGTTCTGGCAAACCTGCAGTCTAAAAATACTAGGATATTTCACTCGTTACCAAAGAGCTGTGTTCCAAAACATCTATAGATCAGGAAGGCAATATATTATTTTCTATTAGACAAGGCCACACAAAGATGTCTTCTTCCAAAAACATAAGGACAAGGTACTCTAAGTGTATAGTTTGTTTATGTAGCAAACATATGTCAATCCATCACATTATAAGCAGCCAACACTTCAAACTTGCTTCTTCAGCCATTTCTTACAAATCACCTCTCTGTGTGTTAGATCTAAATAAAACTGAGTAAGCTTTCTCAAAGAGTAAAGCTTGTCTCATCTCAGTGGATGCAAGCCACATTCTCAGATTTCCACCTGCACATACAGAGACAGAGCAGTAAGCGGAATAGCTGCTCTTCAAACTATGCCAAAATCGCTGCCTCCTACTTGCCACAGAGTAGAAATAAGCAATACCAGAATATGTGAAAGCAACAACAGCCGAGCTCAAAAGGACTAGTAAAAAAAGGGCGGGGGACGGAAGCTATAGAAATAGTTAAGTATTTCTACAAGCACTGTGAATCATAATGCATTTCCATATGTCACAAGCCCGTTTTCCAGCATAAATGCTGGGAAAGCAAACCTGCTGACTGTAATTAAAAAGCAGTTTCTGCAGTCAAGTTTGCTGAAATAGAAAACCAATGTACACCAGTCATGTTTCACAGATTGCATCCTCGGGGTCCTTTATAATGAGTGCAGCAGTTCCACTGTGCTTTGTGGAAGACAGCAATGTCAAAGCCTTGACACAGAGAAATTGATTGCAAGAGGCACGTTCTTCCATTGCTGGAGGAATAGAGAACAGCTCTTGCATGCAGAAGCACTGTGAGAAGCACAGAGCCAGTTACTGTGGGTCACTGAGCACTACTATGAGGAAAAATGTTGTAGCACTTCCATAGGGCATGCAAGGAGTGAGACATAGATTATTCCAAATGCAAGGGAGCTTTCAGGGTATATTTATTATAGAATTTGTTTGAGGGAAGTGAAGCAGTGAACAAGTTTAACAAAGAAAGGCCATTCATATCCCTAAAGAGAAGTTAATGATATGGACCAACCAGAGGCACCGGTCTTTATTTTTCCCTTCTTTTCCCATCTCCATTTCTAGGGGAAGCCCAGAAGCGCAACACTTCCCTACCCTGATATGGCCACACCTAGCCCTGTGCACATGGCTTACACCTCTCCACTACAGGCCACACTGTCCCAACCTCCTCCTCTCCCATGGCATGCTGAGTGGAAGCCCATCAGAGCAGCATGTTTTGCTACTGGAGCTTTCAAAAACCAAGCAACAGAAAGCCATCAGCTTTCTATACCTTTCGCTACAACTTATTCAACCCTTGCCCACATCACAGTGCAGCAGAAATCAATACAAGACCATAGATACTTGCCCCCTGGTATAAAACCTACCATGAGGGAAAAAAAACCTCTCCAAATGGATACTGAACACAGAACAAGAGTGTAATTCCTGTTACAATCAGACTCAGTCCCTCACTCTGAAGGTGTAATTCAGTATGACACATTCTACCTTGTGCCCTTCCTTTCATTATTTGCTTAGGACTTTACCTGTGGTCAGATGCTTGCAGCTCCGCTCTCCCATAGTACATCAAGGCTCCGGGCGTCCAGGTGTGCCTGACTTTAGTTTCAGCATTCAGATCACTGTCTAGAAGATTGCTCTCTCCAGCTATGCAGCACAAAACATGATTTAAAACTCACTCAAAGCTAGCTGTACTAACAGTTAAGAGCTATTCTATTAGGATGCACTTTACAGACCCTAGTAGTAGGAGGTGGGGTATTTCTGTTCTTGTATCTTAAAATATTTACCAGTTAGGGTCTAGGGAAAAAAAAATAAAGAAAGGACAGGGAGTGCAACAGACACCTGTAAAATGGTTAACCTGAATGTCACCCCATCGATTGCCTGTACAATCTGAGTTGACATAGTCATACTAGGATTTTGCCTCCTGCCCCATTATTGAGCATAGAAACAGACACTATACCTGCAAAACACATTGCAAATCTGAATAACACACAGGGATTGGAGAAATAATACAGAAGAGATGGGAGGAAGCAAGCCCATGTAAATCCAACCTCTGAATACTTCTTTTGCAACGCATGAAGATGACAAAGTGCTCCAGACATTATGCTAGAGCGTTATATTGCTGTGAGTAACAGGAAGGTTCTTGGTCACTGTTTAGGCTAATGGACTACTACATCTTTTTTCTCTGTAGTTGAAAATGACAAACTCTCCAATTCCCCTAGTTTTGCTTTGTATCTTTTACCCTCAGTGTACTCATGGTATGACCTGGATTCCAAGCAGTAGTTCCCAGGCACGTCAAAAAGCAAATCTGCAGGCACAAACCAAACTACTTCCCCAGCACACACAAAGAAATACTTTTTATTTTGTTAGTGTAACTTCTGAAAACAAGTGAAAATAGCCCTTCTGTTGTGCTGGCCACTCATGATCAGAAAGTACTTTACAAGCACTAATTAATGAAATGTGGATTAATGATTTTGTTGAAAAACAACATAATAATTTCTAGATTGCTGGAGCTGGACTGTTTTCAGCTCCTGAGTGAAGTCCCAGCACCTTTTCAATCTGCAGCATGAACCCTTTGTTCATATGAAGAAATGGCTCTTTCTATTCCTGCAAGTTATTCCAGTGAAGCTGAAAGAACATCTGCTAGAGTAAAGCTACTGCAATTTCACAAAGCCTACGGGACCCATCTAAAGGCAGCTGACAGCCCAGAACTCACTAACTCCCTTCCTCACCATTCACTAGATTAAATTCCCTTATGTCCAGAACTCACTAACTCCCTTCCTCACCATTCACTACATTAGATTCCCTTATGTGGATTCTGGATGAAATCTAAAACAACTTTCAGATAAAGGAGGAGGAAAGATCTTACGCACCTGTTTTTTCAAAGGGCAGTTTCTTTCTCCACCAAAGCACTCTGTCAGTCCAAGCCGGGGTTCTGCACTTGTCACTTGTATCATAAGCCTCTGAGCCAACATCGTATTTATATGTTGGTCCAAAATTAATAGTCCCTTCATGGAAGTCTTTAAAAATCTATGAAAACAGATACCATCTCTTTGATCAAATCAGATGAGGTAGGTGCCATTGTGATGTCTCCACTTCCTTGCAAACAAATATTCTGATTTTTAAACAAATTACTACATTCATGTACTGCAAACAAGGGCCTGAAAACACAACTTTTTTACTCTCTCAAGGAACTAGACCAAACCAAAATGCAGGTATTCAAGAAAATGAGACACACTGCCTTACTTTTCCACTGGATTTTTGCTGTTGTAGTTGATCAAACTCCAAAAGCGTCTTCCAATCTTGACGTTTGAGAAAATAAAACACTTCCTCGTATGTTAGATCAATGCGATAGTTAAAATCACCACACCAGAAGACATAGTCATGTGAGAACATGCTCTGCCCCTAGTTTGGAGGTACAGAATTCTGTTAATGTTAAATTGCATTAATGAAACCACATTTTAAATGCATTGAAATGTAGAACCCAGTCTCTCTGAATACTAAATACTGGACCTACTTGTCATATTCTATTTGTTAAAATCCATCTTGCGCTAAAATGGAACGGTTCCTTCACTGTCTTTTGCATCCTGCTGAGCTGAATTTTGTAAACAAGAGTGTCAGGCTCTGACCCCTGTTTCCTGAAGGTATGCCTAAGCCAGGACTCCTGCTTTATATATTCACAATTTGGCTATCATGAATATTAAATATATATGCTTGTTTCCCTAACACATTTCACCCACATATATTTACATATTCTAAATATAACATAAAATGTGCTTCTGCTACCAAGGCATATTCAATAACATAGGCTCTGAGTAAGAACAAGCTCCAAATTTGATCTTATGTGCACGTCATAGTTTGGCAAGTGTATTGAAATAAAACGTCAATGAAAATTCACTCCAGTTATAAATTATACATCCCATCCTCTAACCAGTCTTTTGGGGTTTTCTTCCTTCTTCCAGTTAAGCTATAAACCTCTAACAGCCAGAGATTCTTAAAGGAATCGTTCCAGAGCTGTGGCTGTCACAGCACTAGAGGGCACTCTTTCTATGCATTATAAACACAAGGTACTTTCAGCTATCGAAAATGTAAAGGACATAAAAGAGCTAATGATGTATTAGAAGAAAAAAAACTACCATGAGCACAACTTTATGGCCATTTGGAACAGATATTCTATGCAGGACGTCCAGACTGTCAGTGTTAGTTCTTACATAAAACAACTGATTGATACGCTGCACGTGCCAAGCCTCTAAACCTTGCAAACAACAGGAAGTTAAAATTTTATGCTTTGCAACCTAAATGCCATCGTTTGCTGACAAACCAGAATACACAAGCTGGTCCATTCCCTCCTTGGTTTAGGACCTCTCCAGGGATGTCTGAGAAATAAAGCATTGTGGAAATTAAAGCAACCAGCGTTGAGGGAATCAAAGGAGCACTGCTACTAAATCCCATGAGTTATCTACTGGCCTGAGGAGACAAGTGTGAAATAAAACACTAGGATGATTGATTTGACACAATTTAGGGAAGAAGTTATTCATACACATACAATAGTGCAGCTAAAGCAGCTAAGCCTACTTGCCACACACTGAGGAAAGCCAAACAGCTTTCCTTGGCAGTGACACATTCATGAGGACAAAGTGAAGAGAACAGAAAGTACCATGTCAGTGACCAAGAACTGACATATCATACCCAAGCAGGAGCAGCTAAAGCCTTATGTACTGAGTGGCATGGATGGTGTTTTAGATACTGTTACTAGTGCCAGCAAGAGCTATCAATATCATGCTCTCTAGCCAGACACCTAGATCTTATCCATGAGGCCTTACAGATTTGTCAGTTAAGTTGCACCTTTGTGAAAGATCAACTTCAAAACTGCTCAAACACAGGGACTTTTCAAGCACTGCAGCAACTGTATTTTTTGAAAGGGGTAGTACTTTTGTAAAGTGAGTGCTATGTTGGGTGGTATCTGGTCTCTTGTGAAATATTTTACCATTTTCCTAAAAGCCCATTCTCCACTGCACTGAGATGACTTCTTTGATGACCTATCATCAAAGACAGACTGATACCAGCTTTCATAATGTAAAGATCCAGCCTTTATCTCAAATTTTTTTAGCATACATGCATATACACTTACCATTGGGAAGCTGAGTTTCTGTGTGATTTCTTTATAATCTTCATTCCTTTCTTTCACCTGAGTCTGCCCAGCAGTTAAGTGACTGCATATAAAGCAGAAACTAGTACTATAGAACTGAAAACGAATGCTTACTGCCCCTTTATTTCCAGCTTTTCCTCCCATTCCTGTCTTCACGGTGTCTATTGCTACATCCCTATATTAAAAAAAAAAAAGAAGAAAGATAAGAGAGTAAAGGGCTGCAGGGACAAACATTCAATCAGGTTTGACTGCAACATAAAGGAAAAGCCAGTTTACAATGCCATGTCTTCTCCCCTCCAGAAAGCTTGTTGTCTTAGGCTCATCATTTAGATTCTTTATGATGTTCACATACTTGTTTTTCAAATTAAGTGTAATACAATAGCATAGAAATAAAACTATTTGAACGTATTTCCCTCCTCTTTTTGTCCCTTCCAAACAGATGAGCAAGACATTATTTCTGAAATATTGGGAATTTCTACAGAATACATTTTTCAAGTTTACCTCTACTATGATCTTTAAAATAGTGACAATAACTAAATTTACTATTATATTTCCTTTTATTTTTGAACATATGGCAATCTGTTTTTCAGGCAGTTAACAATTTCATTAGTGTTACTACATGTTAAAACCCGACTTCGCAGTTGGTGCCAGATTTTTCAGTCAATTAAAGAGCAACAGATCATAACCCATAATTTGTTAAATCAGATGCAATAAAATCAGTGATCATTGGATACACTATTTATACCTAACTCCTAAAATGAGTTCTGTCCTGATGACAAATTGCTTAGGGTCTTTATGTTTTTAATTACATAGTATTTCAATGTCATGATTAGCACACACTTCACTACAGAAAGATGACTTGGCAAAGCAGACCACCTGCTCGCAGGATACTTTCTCCTAGATAGCTAGCTACTCTACTCTGAGAATAAAGCATGCCCGTCTGATCAGATAAGTAAATGATGAGACCACTGTTGTAACCAACCCCAGCACCATGCATGCCCCTCCCAGTGAGAAAATATTGCTTTCTAGACATAAGTCAAGCAGAGTTGGTCTAGAATATTACTTGGTAAGTAACAGGCAGGTGGAAAACCACTAAGTCTTATTTAAGTTGTTGCCAGACATTCATGATCTGAATGATGTTAAGATCTTATACCTCTCTTACCTCCCCCTCTTGATTTTCTTCTCTTCCCAGCTTTCTATCTCTTTTTCTCCCTCTTTATTTTTCTCTCTTTTCCTGACTGCAGAAAACCACCAGAATACACCCTCAGGTAGGCAAAAGAGGACCAGCAATGTTTTCTATGAAAAGATGGGATTTAAGCACTCCAAGAGAACCACGTGTTCAGTCTTTTCATTCTAAGGAATTCTCCCTTCCTGCTGCTTGCCTACCCAGCTGCTGACTGACATTTATCTGATTTGCATTCATGGCAACGGTTATGTTGAGATAACCCACCATATATTCAACTGCTTGTATTTTATCAGTCCTTTCATTGCTGTATAAGCTTCAGCTATTCTCTCATTTTATTCCTCTATTCTTTAACTTCTGTCCTAATCTCTTCAATCTCTGTAAGCACAGAAGCCTTTTTTTGCACTGCTGATAATTTTCGTTTTCCTTTTCTGGGCATGGGAAAAACTACACAAGCGTACGGGCTTGGTTTGATTACAGCCACATAACACATAGCAGCACATCAGCTTGAAATGATGAAACCTGATCACTAACATCAAACCCTTCCCTCTTCCTCTTGGGTTTGAAAAGGCTACATCCAGTTTGACAGCTGCAACAGAGCCATTGTGCTGTTTTGCTTCTGATTTCCATTTAAACTATGCACTTTCTGGATTACTCAAATTTCTTCTAAGCCAGGTGAAAAGTCAAAAACTGGCAGACACTTCTCCCCTGGACTGCTTCATGCCAGCAGAAACATGTAATTTTTTTAAATCACGTTGAAGAAAGATTACTGGGAAGGCAGCAATGCAAGACCACCAGGGTTACCTGGATTGCATTACTCTGCTTAGCCTACAGCATTTGCCATTGAACAAGCTCTGCACTGATCTTCTCAGTAGATAAGAGATCAGAGGGAAGAAAGAGGCAGCTTTTAGTATTTTGATCACAAAATGCAGTGGCCTATCAGTGCCCTAATATGGGGTAGAGGGCACTGATTGGACCACTCTAGACTTCAAGGTCAGACAGATGCCCAAAGGTAGTTTTGGCTAATTACTCATTTCCCACCCATTTATGATCACCCTGCACAATTCTTGCCCACCATATTTTAATGCAGATATCCCCTGTGGCTTGGTAATCTTCTAGGGGCAAGAGGAGTTTGGTCAGTCTCCAGGGAAATCAGTACTAGTAAGCTGAGGACACACAGCTCCAAACCCTTCTGACTAGGCACGTGGTTCTGGTTCTTGTAACGTCTGGGAGAGACAAACATTTAATGGGCCCTAATAACTCTTGATTCTATAGAATGTCACAGGGCAAAATAGCTCTCTTTCCCCCACTTCCCCTTCCATGTTTTCCACCATTCTTTTCAGGTCTGGAACTAGTTCTGTAAAACATGTCCTTCAGGCAGAGACACTTGCCTTCATCTGGAACTCCTGGACTTACTAGCTCAGGTCATTCCCTTTCTAGAAAGACAGGACCTAAACAAGGTGCTACACCCTGGCTGCCCGCTTCAAGCATGCCCGGCTTCTCAGCTGAACTGGAGGAAGATATGGGGGCTGCCTGGCCTTTGTGCTACCCAGGAGGATGGACTCCAGACTACAGCTGCCTGGAAACATGTCTGTCTCCCACACTGAGCAGACCAGAAACAAAGTTTGCACAATTCCCACCAAGCTGAAAAATCACTCCCACCCTTTGCTGGCCACGGTCCAACAACAGATGTTACTGAAAACACAGGTTGGGTGGGGTGGTTGCGGTTTTCCTGCTTTGTTTTTTACCTGATGAAGGGGACATGATATGGTCGTACAAAGATGAAAAGACAAACACCAACAAGCTGGGCTGATGTCAGCTGAATGTAGCGATGAGTCCTGGAAATTGCTTTTTGAAGCTGCTCTCCCCACATTTTTCTATTTGTTGTACTGGAACAAACATAAAATCATTTAATGGAATCAAAAGAAACCACATACAGTCAATAAAATGAGCAGATTAACTGTGCCTTAGGTTTACAGACATCCATTAGGCTGTGGAACTGGAAGTGCTGTAGGATGGATGCATGGCAGAGACAGATAATACCTCCTTGTGAGCCAGTCCAGAGTTAGCAGGGTCAGTGAGCCCAGGCACAGCACACAAATACGGTTATCCTACTTTTGGACATTGTGTCCTACTTTTTGTCTACTGTGCTTAGAAAGATCCATGCTCATGGATCTCACATGATATTTGATATCCCTATTCACTGTGGATAATTGGAAGCTGATTGTAGTAATCACAGCCATAAAAACAAAAATACATGTCAATCTCATGACTTGTAAGATTTCTTGTGCTCACAGAGAAAAAGATCTTCCCTGACTAGGAGATTACTGGCTGTAACTTGCCATTCCCAAAACAGACAACTGGTCAGCCTGATGGATCCACACTGGAAACTTCTTCAGATTCCACCCTGGATCCAGATTCAAAAGGACCAGTATACACAACAGCCTGCTGTGCATGCTGACATGCCAAGCTCAGGCTTTGTCTTTAACTCCTTCTCTAGCCATAATTTTCATAAATACAATTAGCCACAGAAACATTTCAATCACTTTAGAATTCCCACATGAATGCCAATTATGTCTGTAGTCACTGGGCACACTTTTCCAACATCAGACAGGGATTTAAGAACAAGCATTAAATCAATGTCAACCATGAGAATTCTTCCCTGCCAATGTTAAGACTTAAGAGACTTAGAAAACACAGTATATTCTACTGTACAGAAGTTCACAGAAAAACAGCACTTAAACACCATCCAAGTGCCATTTGTTAATGGCAAAGGTATTTCCAGCTATGATTACAAGCAACAGAGTTGGAAGGAGGTATTCTGTACATCTGACCATAAAAAAGAACAACTGTGGAGGCTTTTGTTTGGCTGGTTCCTCTGGGGGAGAGGGTTCTCTTTTTAGGTTGTGATGGGTTGGTTTTTTTTTTGTTGTTGTTTTGAGTTGTGGTTTGAGGGGGGATTTATTTTGTTGGTCGTTTGGGGTTTTTTGTGTTTGTTTTTTGGTTGGTTCTTTTGTCTTTTGTGGGTTTTTTTCTCTTTTTTGTCGTCGTTTTGTTTTTACCTACCTGGCATTCACAATATTCCCTGCACTTAATTCAACCATCTCTTCAAACCCCACTGCAAATATGTCAGGAGGAAAGTTATCATCTGTTGGCAAGAAGGAAAAGTCATACAAGGGTTACTACTTTGTTGTTTCTTCTAACAACTTGTATTCTGATTTCTGTTAGAGATCATTCCTGTAGTTCTATCTTGTGTAACCCCTGCCAAGCTATACATATTCATAGCGCTTTTAATCTAATCTCACAAAACAACCCCTGCAGTTCCTCTGAATTTTTTTCCTGCTTTTCTCTCACCAGTTGGTCTCCATCTCTCTTGCAGAAAGCAAGAACTTACTGTCCACAACACCAGTACATCACTTCCATGTCAATGCCTTTAGTAAATTTATCTACCAGCTTAAGAAAGACTTTGAAGATTCTTCTTATCTTCTTTTTTTCTGAGATCTTCTTAGATCACCCACACTTAAGGTTGGGTTAGATCACTCTAGAGCACAGTGACCCTTCCTTCCCTGGCCCAGGCCCGTGGATATTACCCTGGTAAAACACCAAAGACCAAATGCTCTCATGTTGTGCAGTGTACCTGTTGACCCATCAGGTCTGCCCATTGCCTAAAGGGATTTTTTTTTTTTTTTTTAAACTGTCATGTGGCCAAGGTAACAGCAACTTAATTCAACATGAAGACCTAAACAGTAGACAACCGTAAGAGCCTAAATCAGATCTGCCTCAGAAAACAAGAACAGAAAGAGAAGTAAAATATGCAGCAACTCTCTGTAGGCACATGGGTGAAACTAGCACATGACAGCTAGCCTCATTTACTGGCTTAACATGACAAGCACTGTCACATATGTATTTCTCATTAATAATTTTGGACATTTGTCTTTGAACACTTACCCATTCGTGTAGGCACTGCACTGACAGTTCCATGAACACAGATGTTTGCATGGTCATACCCTAGCTCTGTTCACATTAGTCAGCTCTCTTCCAGAAGCTGCTTAGACCTATCATGTTATGACTGCCCGTACCATGAGCTGAACCTCCAGTTCTCTCAGGGGAAGGCCTGGCAAGGCTAGCACATGACAAGCTCTCAAGAGATTTTAGTATCACGAACACAGCCATGTGCTAACTCATCTCAGCTGTTCCTGAAACAGACTGGACCAATCACCCACCTAAGCACTAGGGGTTCAATCGAGACAACTTGCAAGTAGCCAAGGATTTGAGGAATGAATTCCTGAGCCTCAAGGTTAGGCACAGGACTACTCCTGTGATGCCTGCAGGAAGCTAAATGTTCCACTGTAACAACAAAAGCACAGGTTTTGCCATAGTTCTGTAACCATTCAATTTTTAAATGACAGAACATTCACTTTTCATTTTCCTTAATAAAATCTGTAGATCAGTTGCAATATCTGACCTTGGTCTGTAAGTAAGAAATTCAGCAGCCAATTTAAGCAAGCCAAAAGCACAAGAGCTTTCTATACTGAAAGATAAATGAAATTGCCTCCAAAAAAAAAAAACAAAACCCTTTTGTCTGAAGGCTTTGACAATAATATTTCCAGACAATCTCCGAGTTCAGATTGTACAGATATGTTTAGCTCCAGGTAAAGACCAAGGAGACATTCTGAGGCCATATAAGCATGTAGCTCCCACTTACAGTGAAGAACACAGAACAAACTATGGAAGAAGAAATGAAATACAGGATGCAAATAGACACCCCATGACAGCATGAAAGAGACCTCTGACTTCTGAAGGTGCAAAACAGTCACATAGTATAGACTCAGGAGTTGCTCTGACTGTCAGAAACCCTTCACACATGATTCTACTGCTGCAGGAAGGCAGCACAAGTCTACAACCCTAAGAACTGACAGAAAATGCCCTCCAAGATGCACTGCCTTTGAAAAGAACAGCTGGTCAAATCTTATGTCCCAACTCACTGTCTCCAGAGATGCCAGCAATATTGCTTACACATTTTGACTCTGAAGTCTTACCCTGAAATTCAGAAACTCCAGAGAGCTTGGGAGAATCCAGCAGCCAGTCTGTCAGCTCACTGGTACCAAGGACGTTGCTTCGAAACTGCTTCCCCCCATTCACGTTCCAGGTCCCTGTGGCAACACGAACACGCTTGAAGCTTGTGAATTCAAACTGACGCTCTGACATGGCCTTCAAAATACTTGGAGTTACTGATGGAAGAGAAGAAAGAGAAAAAGGATGTGTAAAAGAATGTGCTGTAAAAGGACAGAAAGCATACAGACAGCAACAACACAGCCAGTGTGAAATAATAACATTAACCTAGCAGCAACGACACAAAAGCTAAGGAATAACTCCAATGGCAATGGCATTAACTACAAGATAACTGGAGTTGACATCAGTAGTTTCTCTTCAGAGACCAGGCACCC
The DNA here is from genome assembly GCF_000696875.1 of Nestor notabilis. Taxonomy (NCBI): domain Eukaryota; kingdom Metazoa; phylum Chordata; class Aves; order Psittaciformes; family Psittacidae; genus Nestor; species Nestor notabilis. Next base: position 40,075 of record NW_009911624.1, on the reverse strand, counting down.
TTCGATAGCCTCTGAAGGGCTGGTCTCTCACTTTCAGCATACATTTTCCTGCACTTCTTAAAGTAATAAGCAAACAAATTATTTTTTCTCCTTTAACCTTTTCAGTCTAGCCTACAGTGATGTTGTGGTTTAACCCCAGCTGGCAACTAAGCACCACACAGTCACTTGCTCTCTGCCCTCCCCTACAGCAGGATGGGAGAAAGAGGTGGAAAAGTAAGAAAACTTGTGGGTCAAGATAAAGACAGTTTAATGGGACAGAAAGGAAGAAAATAATTATTAAGATGATAATAGTAATAATAGTAGTAATAATAATAATGATAAATTAGAATATACAAAAGAAGTGATGCACAATGCAGTTGCTCGCCACTTGCCAACTGATGCCCAGCCAGCTCCCAAGCAGCAGCCCCTGGCGGGCTTTCCCCCCCAGTTTATACACCGAGCATGATGTCATACAGTATGGAATATCCTTTGGTCAGCTGTCCTGGCTGTGTCCCCTCCCAACTTCCTGTGCCTCTCCAGCCTTCTTGCTGGCAGGGCAGTATAAGAAGCTGAAAAGTTCTTGACTTAGTATCAACACTACTTAGCAACAACTAAAAACATTAGTGTGTTATCAACATTACTCTCATACTAAATCCAAAACACAACACTATACCAGCTACTAGGAAGAAAAATAACTCTATCCCAGCCAAAATTAGGACAAGCAATCAAGCATGTCACAAGTTACGAATTAAACTGAAGCCCTAAAAAGTTTAGAGTGTGAAGGGAAAGGCAGAGACCAGAGTCTTACATGAGTCCAAATCTAGCACTGTTGTGGCTCTCTAGCCTGGTCAGAACTCCTCACAGGAAACTGCTATAATTCACTTATTTTTGGTGAGTACAGAAAATGAGCAGTGTGCCTCTTTTGAGCAACTGACGTAACCTGAATCTTTAACTACTTGATTTGCACTGGCAGTCAGGCATAGAGAAACTATCTGTATTTTCCTTGTGGTCTGCACCAGGAAAGAGCCCCAGGATTGAAGTGGTGCTGAACAGTTCAAGTCTATCCTACTAACATCTGGTAGTTCTCTAGAGCAAATTGACCACCTGATACTGCTTGTGAGTGCAATTATCCTATATTTTGCATACAAGTATTTTCTCAGAGAGAGCTAAGGCAGTTTATCCTAAATGGGTGCAAACCACTGTGTATGTTGTGGACTATCAGGGCTCTGGAGTAAAGCAGGGGATGAACCAACATAACAAGGTAATTGTGCTTTTAAAGATCCAAATGCTAAAAGCATGTGCAAACCACAAGCCAAAAGTAAGGAGATAAAAAGTCTGAGCTCAAGAGACTTCCACAAGACAAAATCAGACAGGACCAGGCTGGGAATACAGCCCTAGTCTTTCCCTCTGGTCCAACTCCTCTAAGCTGTCAGAGGAGATCACCATCAAAGAGCAGACATACTCAGAAGACCAAAACAAAATATGAGAAGTAAGCACAGTGGAATTAAACCACACAAAGCTGTGCTATGGTCACTTGAAAGCACTGCTTTAAACAATAGATTTGTGCAAAAGTAGCTTGCTTATTGATTTTTTCAAAAGAGTGCAACTGATTATATCTGACAACTACAAACAGACACAAAAGAAAAGCAAAGGATTTACAACAGCCTCACCCAGCAGTGCAGTGTGGTCCATGAGCATCTTGCCTTTGTCTGCATATTCCTCACTGAAGAAGTCACCCATGAGCAGCAACTTGATGGCTTCCTGCTTTGCTGCATCTGAGAAATTTGACTGAATGGTGCGAGACACAGAGCGGGCACCATCCTTGAGCTTCCCAACCTGCATTGGACAGGAATCATCAGTGCAAGTGACACTGAAGAGTAAATCAGACATTCTTCTTTACTTGTGAATAAACAGTTTTGCTGTTTTTCTTTACCTTGTTCTTCCCCTCAAGGGCACGACTGCCTGTTGATACTCTGCTCAGATTCTGACCATTAAGAGTCCACATTGCTTTGTAGGATTCCACAAAGCGCTCAATTACAGATTTAGAGTTCAACCCAAGGCTCTCTAATTGAGCAAGCAGGATCTGGATTAGGTGCAGAAGGAGAAAAAACAACAGCAACATTGTTCTTAGATGTGTTTTTGCTTTTTATCCTCAGTTTAAGTATTCCAGCCGGTACCATTCTTTATCATATGGCTGGCAAAACAGACTTGTATAAATAAGGCTCATGCCCTCTTTCTTGTCTTTGCCATGGAACAGATAATGTATGCAGTACAGGATTCCACAAAAGGCCCTCTGACAAACTCACCTCCAGTGCAATGAAGGACTGTACGCTATTAGTACGATTCAGGCAGTCCAAACAATTCATTCGAAAAGTACCTGTCTGCAGACTTCAGTAACCAAACACAAGAGGAGGGAGGAAAAAAAGGTATATTTTAAAATAACATCTAATCGTGAGTTGATTGAACAAGATCACCAAATGTTCAGCCTGAATATTCCCACCCACATTTTGATGATGCATAATATATTCCATTAAATTGTCTAATTATTAGACTACATCTGCAACACTTTATTAGCAAATCCATGCACTGGAAATTTTGCAGATTCCAAATGATGGAGATGCAGTTAGGCAAATAATCTATTCAGCACCAGGACTACACTTTGTCTCAAAATTATATTTCAAGATGGTCATTTACACTCATGGTCCAAACACAGCAAGAAACCAACCAGGTGGTGCCTGGCTATGCTGGGACAGAGGGGCAGGGACACTCACCGTGGACTTACATTCTCGCCCTTTGTGAAGATTCCAAAGTCTTCCCAATGCAACTTCAGCTGAGGCCTCAGCAAATTTTCCAGTTTCTCAGTCTTCCCACCTTTTGCAAACTTGTAGTCAAAGTTTATCATGGGAGTGTCTGCCGCATGGGAAGAGGCCCATAGCAGTTTCTGTTTAGATAGAGAATGGAGGAAACCAAATTCTGCTCAAGCCACACTGTAGGGATTGATACCAGTGTGCTTTTATCACTACTGAGCTTACTCTTTATCATGTTTTTAATATTCAAAAGTTCACAGGGAATTTTGAAAGGCCAGACATGAAAAAAACAACTGAAGTTCCCTATTTGTTTTCTTTCCATAACTAATCTTGATTGTTAGATCCCAATTTTTCAGCAGGGGACCTCAAACTGTAACTGCAAAGTATGTATCAGAATTGCTGCTGTCTGTGCTGTGTGGCTAGTGGCAGCCCTGCAGCACTGGGCTGCTATCTCTGTGTACAAGAGCATACAGCTCTGGGCAAGCTCAAGACCAGGACCCTGATGGGAAGGGTGTCCAGAGCTGCTTAAGGTAAAAAAGCATAACAGTGCATGGGTGTATTTTTTCAACCATTCCTAAAGTGCCAACATATGGGAAAATGTGGCCCTAAACTTAGGTAGAGGTTGCCTGGGGAGGAAGTAAGGAAAAAGATGATGTCCCAGGAAACATACTATAAAATGTTTGTGGTAAACCACAAAAGTGAAAGAAGAAGCACAAATAACCTCATTATTTCATCTCCAATTTCAATGACCTCACACACATTTCCGTAATCACCACGAATTTCATTAAGTTATCTGTAATAGATACAATAATACATCCTGCTCTCCACAACAAAGCCAGCGAAAACTGTTACATTAACTCTAACTATGCATGTCTTTGTCTAGTCCCTTTTCTCCTGTACATTCTCATCCCAAGAGATGGATTTAGATTATGACACAAACTGAGCAAAACAATTCTGATATTACATTAAAAGTGTGCAGTTACAGCAGTTACACCAGTATAATTACATCAAGTAAGCCATTACGCTTCACTGCAGAAACAAATTTAAAGGTGTCGCATGTTTTTTGGAGGGAGATGTACAAAATCTATTTCATTACACTGTTACGAAAGCCAAAACACTTGGTACCCGCTTCTCTGCTGTTGACACCTTAACTTGCCTTTACAGCTGCTGGCAGTAATAATGCACTTGAGGAGGACATTTACCCACTGCCTCGGTGTAGATCATTGTCAGAGTATTCCTAACTCTACACTACAGAACTGCTTTTACTGTAAATATAATTACATCTGTTATTGAGAATGATTATGAGAGGAACAGCATTACTGGGAACAGTATTGATTTTTAGCCTGGCAACAGCCGATGCTAAGTTGGTCATTTACAATTTTTCATTTGTTCCTGTTGTATAAACAAGTGGTAGTGGTGACATTCTGATCAAGGGAACCAGCAGCAGTAATTACAAGAATATTTTGAACCAACTCTGATAAGAATTACTAAGATTGTGGCAAGAGCTGGGAGAAAAGGGAGGAATACAAGCAAAGGAAGATGGAGAAACAGAGAAATAAACCAATGATAGAAGAATAGCTTTCATTCCAAATCATTCAACTATAAATTACTTTATTTTTAATTCAAGCTCTTTAAAATCAAAATAAAAATTAACTATATATTCTTTCCAGACATCCATTTATGAAAATACAAATGGAAGACCAAGAGGTGCTTGTTTTGAATGCGTACAAAATTCCAGTTTCCTGTGCTGTCAGCCTAAATTTTTTCAGCTCACAGAGTGCTTTCATAATTTTCTTGTTTTTAAAACAGGGATAAAGTTTAACAATTCAAACAAACCAGGTCTTTAGTTAAACTAAATTAACAAATGCAATGTCTGTATTCTAGAGATGCCCTGTTTCTGACTGAACTTCCGGTTTTGTGGTACTGGGCATGAACATGGTCTTAAACATCGTGAGAGTTTGATAAAATATCAGTATTAAATTCACAAGAAAAGTCAGATTTGTACAATCATAAGTTATTTGAGCATTTCAGAAGTGATTCTCTCGTACCCTTAAACTTTAGTGTTTTAGCAAAATAAACCATAAAAACTCTTTTAAAGATAGGGAACACAGGACATTATAGAGACTTAGCTGTGTCATGCAGAAATTCAGGAAGAAGCTAGACACCAGAAACAGAAGCTAGGACCAGACTTCACTTCTGTACCTTCCTCACTGCCTTGCAAGCCTTTGTCATAAGCACTCTCTCTGGGCATATGCTGTACAGAAGGAGACTTTCACTTTGTTACTTTCCACTTGGAAAGCTGAGCGTCTTCCCCAGCTCTTTTGGAGGAGGAGGAAATGGTCACACAGAAAACTGCAAAACCCTTCAGCTACTTCTTGTCTCAAGTATGTTATTCCAACAGAGAGGGAGACAAATCCCTCTAACTACAATGTTCATTTTGCTTAGTTTCACACAGTAAGCATTTGATCTCAGACTGTTATCATTCTTTACCAATGATAAATATGTAACACTTACTACAGGTGTGTACTTAAACCATTCTTCATATTATTCTTAGGCAGATATACTCCAAAGTATCAGATTTCTAAAGCAACAGGCATTTCAGAGGCAGACTTCCATCAACCTCCAGCCAGATTCAGACACTTATTGCACTGCTGCAAACCCCACTCTGTGCCAGTCTGTGGTTTCACGTTAGTTTTAAAAATCTGGCCATAACAACATTGCACTAGAATTCAGTGCAGCTTTAATTCTACAAT
>NW_009911624.1:3117-34505 GCF_000696875.1 Nestor notabilis | reverse complement strand
GCTTTCAGGTATTAGCTGTGTCTAGGGACACGTAGGGGCCAGGAAAACCTCTCTCCATGCATCACTGTCATCTGGTACTCAGGCAACTAATTCCCATCATAATCAGTGCAAGGTAGCTATTTCCCATTAAAATCAGAGCCAGACAGCTTGCTTACACTCAGTGAGCCAGGGTCAGGGTCTGGCCCCCAAAGCAGTTCCAGCAACCCCCTGAGGCACCTGACTGCATAGGTGACTACATACTATGACGAAACTGACCACAATTCATTTTTGCAAATGAGAACTACTCTTAGGTAAATTAAGGCAATTTTTTTAAAGAGCCTGATCAAAGAGAATGTGCATAAATGCATGAAGAAATAAGCAGGAAGGCAGTGCTGGAAATTAAGCCATGAGACTATGAAGCACAACCCTCTCAGTACGTAACATCTAATACAGAGATAAGAGTTTCTTTAGATATACTGCTCATCACCTGCTGGGCCAGAAGGGAAACAGAAGAACATGGAGGCTCAGGGGAAATCAGCAGTTAAAAAAAATAAATATTGCTTTTACCTTAAAAGCTCTGTTGAGCACCTCCTCCCCTCCTCTGCTTCCCAACAGGTTAACGATCACTTGTTTTCCATACTGCTCTTTCAGAAGCATCATATGCCTACAGCAAAAGTAACCATAATAGGTACTAAACAAAACCATGTTATGTTGCCTACTATGTTTTTTAAAATACATAAGTCAAGATCACTGGTCACTCCATCCAGCAGAAAGATTCAGCCACAGCAGCTACAGATATCTTCCTCAGTTTCCTCGCAATCAATTATTAAAGTACAAATGGTGAAAGGATGCAATTAATGGACACAGTATTCTCTACTGAACTTAAAGAAAGAGGCATCTTAGGAAACAGGCCCCAGACCTTTTATGTCACTGTTAGCTTTGATAATGCCTTTTGTATGTTCCCACCTCTTGGCTGTCAGCCTGGGAACTACATAGGAAAGACAACAAGAGAAGAAAACATATTACACTTCAACAGGAATTGCCCAGCATCTTGCAGAGCTAAGCCTATAAAGAGCTGGTAGCAGCAATGGGGCCTAGAATGCCAGTGCCAAAGCCAGATCAGCAGAAATACACATGCCATATGCGACAGAGTTCAAACATCTCTAAGCTACTGCAACATTGAGACATTCACTCTCAGCTTAATTAAATTAAGCAGGAAAGTTAGCAATCATAAGAACTGTTGCATTGGATCAGACCAAACTTGCTTTCAGCCAAGTGGCCTGACCCAGATTCTTCAGGAAAAACATAAACTAGGACAAGTATAATGTGGGTGGTTTTTTGGCGTCTATCCCATCTCTCAAAGCCTGACGTTTAGGGACTCTCAAGTCAAGAGCTTTTAGCCAGATGCAGAGGCACTCGTTCCCCCCTCAATAATTTTTTTTCAGTTAGCATGTGTGTGCTACAGGAGTTCTGCTGGCTCATCGGGAAATAATTAGACCTTAAAGCCATCTTCCATCATGTACTAACACCACTTTGGTAGTACTTAAAAGGAAGCTGGGTAGAAATAGACAAGAAAAATAAAATAAACTCTCACATAAATGAAAAGCTATTACATGTTGCAAAGTGACGTGCAAGGAAAAAGTGCCAGGGAAATAGCAAGCATACATCTCCTGGCATGTACCATTAAATCCTATAACCAGAAATAAGCCCCAAAGAAAACCATGGAAGGGGATAAAAGAAAGAACAAGTCACCAGCATGGCCTTTAAGAAACATGGCTAAATATATTTTCTGGTGCTATTTATGTTCCTAATTCTGCAACCAGTTCTCTGTATGCCAACTCTTCCCATACCTTTGCACCTCTCTGACCCCAGCATCAAAATCCTACTTTGACAATATTGCTTCCATACAGCAAAATTGCTGAAGCTCAGGTCACCTGCTTGAGCACTGTCAGCAGAGCTGCCTGAGGATTTCCCAGGGAGAGGGAACACAAAAGATCCACTAACGAGATTACCATTCACTTCCCACAGTGCCTTCTCAACACATTAACCTATCAGATGGTTAAATTTAACAGGCTCCATTCAATCTAATGTTCTCAGAAAAGCTGTATCAGGTTGTTAAGTTTCAGGGCCTTTTTCCTTATAAGCAGTTGCTTATTCTTTGCCCATTTTCAAAGGACTGTCTTTTGTAGATAGGTAAGCAGAGACACTCATAACCTGATCAAACCCAAGGCTTTGCTGTGCACAATGGAAAGAAGGAATAGTGCAAACTCATGTTCACATTTCTCAGAGGAAAGCTACTCACCACTGGTATCAGGGTCAGAAAGAAAAAATTATCTGAGCTAAGTACCTTGCTGAGGTACTCTCAATTTCTTGGGCAGCACAAGAGGATGCTAAACAAGTTCCTGTTTTCTTCTTATATAAACTCTCTCTGCTGTGGAATGCAAACCTCTAAGATGGAGCTTCAAGGACACTGGCAAGGCAACTTACCATGGCACCAGATGACCACAAGACCATGAGTCTCAAAGGCATTTGAATTCAGTAGGACTTAAGAACCTTAAAAAGTGTGGAGAATGTAGGCTAAGACCCTTTGGAGCAGGGATTGCTAATGGGGCATAGTCCCTTTAGGTTCTAACCCCTGTTTGAGGTCTGCAGTGCTGCAAAACTTAATAGTCACAAATGTCATGCTTACTAACAGTTGTAGTAAATGAAATCAGGGAATTATGAAGCCTTACCCAAAGTCAACATAAACTCCGATTTGCCAAAACCAAACCAAACCAAACATTAATCACATGACCTGGTACTTACACATAGAAAATTTCCCACAGCCTGAATTCTTCATGCCCTTTTCAGGCAATGTTCCCATTGATATCCATAGGAGTTTGCCCTTAAAGGATAGCACTTCACAGACATTCAAAGGAATCAAGCTAATGCATGGCTTTTTTTACAGTTTCCAGCTGACAAGCAGAGTCTTAATGGTTTAAAAACTTTTACAAGCCAGTCTTTGGGTAAAGCAGAAAAGCATCAGCATGATACCACCACACAATACTGATCATAGAATAAGACACTTATTTCTGTATAGCAGTGGGGAGAAAAACAAGTCCATAATTGAATGGAAGCAGTGTTTACTTTTTAATTACTTGGGTTACAGTGGTAAAGAACACGTGTTCTGTGTACTTTAGGTGTAAATTCACATTTGTTGGCTCACAAAGGATTACACAGACTTTCCTTTTGCTTGTTACTTGGTATTTCTTAGCTTTTACAGAAACAAGCCAGGAGACCAAATTAATTCCATTACTATTGAAAACAGAAAGGAAAGTGCACAAAAATAAGTGAATAAATTAAGTAAACCCACTTAATAACTCTCAACACCTGGGAGACTGGCTGTGTGTTTTGCATCTCTCAGGATTTACTATGAAGGCATAAAGTGGAATCTTGGTTAAATGCCAGGCTGCTGTGTTATTGCCAAAGTGGAACGAAGCTTACCTGTCAAAGGCAGGAGCATTAGCTTCTAGACCTCTGTTAAGCCTTAGATGATGGGAACCCACCTAAAAGAAAATATTGGAAGGAAAAAAAAAAAAAAAGAGAAAAATAACTTCTTAAACTGCTAGAGTCCTAAATCACTAGATGTCTCCCTTTTTCCTTCGGAGAAAAACATTTAACAGCACCAGACATCTCTAACTGACTCCACACCCACACACACGTAATATCCTTAATACAAAATCCACAGCTTTTATTAGACAACAACGTTTACAATTAGAAGTGAAAACATGATTATCATTAAGCAAAGGAATACCTACACATCTTTTTATGGCCAAACAAATCACATCCCTTTGCCAGCTTCCTGTAGCAAATATCTCACACTGCCTCACACAAGTATGCTGTGTGCCCAGTGTTCTTTCTGCCTTTCCCTCGGCAGAAAAGGCTGCAGTTATGCCAGTTCCACGGGTTGTGTCCCGAGTTCTTTCATCTTTCATTATTCACACAAACTAAAAAAGCATCAGAACAGTCCTTTCAAAATATGAAGGAAGAAATCCTGTGCCATCAGTCTAATAGGACTTTTAATATGTATGTCAACAACAGGAGCCCCAAGCTCCTTCTGAATGACAGCTACTGTTATTACAGTATGCAGAGGGCTTCTTTCCTCTCCAAAAACTACACTGCTAATTATTTATAGGATCATGCATTGTTTCCTGTACTTCATCATCTTCCTTTGTTTTTCATGAGCTTAGTTTCTGCAATTCTTTCTAACACCAACGCCAGCACATTCAAATCCAAGGAATAAGAGGTATGAGTATTCACCAACATAAATGAAAGCTGCATATTTAATCCAGATTAGGCAAAAAAGCAGACTGTGTCCCCACTAAAAAGTTGAAAATTCTGTTTAACTAGAGATGCTACCCACTAGCCAAAAATACTTGGGGAAAAGCTCTTTGGCTTCATAATATATGGAACAACAGTGCTGGATACAGCTACATCATGGGCAGAGGGCATGTGCACGACCATATGTGCAGACCTGCTTCATAAAAAGAAGCAAGTGTGGCACTGGATGTTGCTAACAGACAACAACACAGACCTTTTAGTCATCTTTTTTTTGCCCTAAATCTAGTAATTCTGAATAGTACCTAGGTGCTAGATTTAATAAGAAAGTATCAAATAATCTTCGAAGTATCTAAAAAAACAGTCACTCTATGCATTCTCTCTACTAATGTATATGTATATAAGAGCATACTCATTCCAGTTGCTTATCCCTCTGTTAAGAGAATGCAAAGAGTGCTAGGATGATTTTTATTTGATCTTGTAACTGTATATAAAATGTAAGTCACAGATGAAATGTAAGCCACTGGGCTTAATTTCCTGATAAAATCCTACATCTCTGCCTTGCAGAAGATCAGATCAGATCATCATTACCCTTTTGACTGAAATCTAGCAAACACACCATCCAGACATTATATTTTGTTTCAAGGTAATGTACTCCTAGAGAGCTCTTGGTATTCCTAAATACTCCAAATTTTACTGTGGAGGTCAGTATCACCAAGTCAACCAAGCATTTGAGAAGGAAAGGTTACCTCAAATAAAATTGAAAATGTTATAAAGATATTGCTGTAAGTTTCATCTTAGGACATTAGGACACAGTCCCTTACAAATAGTTCCTTGTAGAGGCACTCAAACACATGAAAATGTTAGACTTTACTATAGCCATTTGCCTGATATAGTTCTGTTTATCTAAACATGCAGAATTTCCCTCAAGGTAAACCTAAAATGACAGAGCTCAGCATTTTCACCGAATGAGCATTGCAGCTCTTTATAAAAAAAACCCAATTAAATTCTATTGAAGTTCTAAATTGTAAGTAGCCAGAGAGATAAGTAAGGTAGGCTTTCTGATTGTATGTTTACCTGAAGCTTCAGTTGCTCCCAAAACAGTGGAACAGAACCTCTGATCTGCACAAAGGAAGAGACGTCATCATCCAAGTAAATTGTCTGCAAAAATAAAATACAGGGAAGGAGTTCTGCAGTTAGATCTATCAGTCTGTGACCCCTTTCTGAGGTGACAGATTACGACACTGAACTCAAAGGGTAAAAAAAGTAAACCATGTACCTCACTGTATCCCCTTACTGCTCAGCCACTTTTCCATAGTCTCACAGGCAGTGGAACAAAGCACAACGTATTTGCTTTCATGTCATCGCAACAGATTCAATTCACTACTCACCAGAAATAAGAGAAAATTTAAAACACCAGCACTGCCAAGAAGGAAGGAATCTTCAATCCACGATGAAGATGGATTTGATCTACTAGTGGAGGCACTCTGGAAGACCAACCATACACTCTCACTCTGTCTCTCTCAAAACTTAACTGTGCAAAATGTCATTGCTCCTTGTGACCGATGATTGGTAATGCCAGGTGTCGGATAAGCTTCTCTCTTGCTTTATTTACTATTTCTTATTTCACTGTGTGTTGTGCCTTGTCAAGAGTGTCCAAATAAGCCAGCAGCTTTGCCACTCCCATTCTGAGATACAGTGAACCGCATGTGATCTACTTCTTTTCCAGGAAGCTTACAGTGAGAGGCTCCAAACTCCCTATTTCCTTCCCTAACCAGACCTCAAACTCTCCCTTGTGTTCTTATGATCACTGCTAACGAGCTGATTTTGAGTCAAATCTATGCTAAGCACAAAGGCTGATTTCCCCCTTTGCTTTCCCCCTCCACCAGCCCCCAAGCAAATGTTACATTATATGTTAACTTAGCACAAAAGGTACTATCTTCAGATCCAGTATGACCACAGAGCAACTGTGCAAGGCCTGGCTCACTCCCCTGACCTATACTTAGCAGTGGAATCCTGGCTGTTTTCCACGTGGGATACATGATACACATGATACACATCTCTGTTATCTCATGCATGACAATGAGTCTTCTGCAGCCCTGCAGAGGAATGGTATCCAGGTCATCCAGGTAGCTGCCTCTCTAAGCACATCATATCATTTAGCACAACTGCTACCAGCCAGGTGGTAGCACCCGAAATAGAAAAGAACATGAAAATGGGTTATTCTACAGCTTGACTGTGGTTTGTGCTTTTGGGTTTGCTACTAGAAGTGCTGGCTGGGTAGCTCAGGGGAAGCACCTTAATTTGCCTTGTCTTCTCATTTATAATCACTACTGGTGTATAATTTTTAGAGCTACACTTGCGAAAAGTAGTATATAGCTACACCAGAGAGGTGAGTATTTAAATATTCTGTCACCAGTTTTATCTAACTAATCTTTACAATATTTTTGCAGAGCATTTACTACTATCCCCATTTCACTAGGAAGAAAGATTTAAGTGGCTTTGTCAGGGCCACTGTGTCAGTGTTAGAATGATGGCTAGCTCAGATGTAGTGCAAACCTGTATGTTTTTATGGTTTTAGCCTCACACTAATGAATTAGGAACCCTTCTCTGTCACATTGCATACTTGCACAACCCCCTCCTAAAGAGAGGGAGTTGCTCATAGAAGCTTTCTTGCAAGGCCTGCCTCACTGCGAGTAATGTGGCTCTAAAACACACTCTCCCAGTTAAGTTTTCTAAACATTGCTGGTACCTGAGTGCAGAAGCTAATCACCACGGGAACACACTGGTGCACCTTTATGCAGTTCTGTGCTCAGAAGAGTTTGTCTTGTGTAGAGTAAGGCCTGGCGCTCGGAAAATCACGCGATGTACGGAAAGAATAGGGACAAGGGCGCTCGGAAGATCACGCGATGTACGCAAGGGAGTAAGCTATAAATGCCACGTAGAATAATACCTTATAAGGCAAAAACCGCTGACTTGCCCCCTGATTGGGCCGACACACTCAGTTCCGCATTGCTAAAGGTATATAATGCTCGCTGTGTGCGCAATAAACGCTATTTGATCATCCGACATATTGGTGTCTGTGGTCTCTAGCCCTAAGCCGGGGGGATGGCTTAGCTCTGCAAGTCTTGGCTGAAGCAACGCAGCAACAGTCTTGCAGCTGGACGACAGGAGTGAGCAGGCTCACCTTCTTCCTCTTTATCACATCCTCTCTTGGACAGGTTCTACCAAGATGAGTCAATAACTTCCAAACACTGAATCATCTTTTCATTCAGTCATGGACCCAGAGGAGCTAACGCTAAGGTAAAGCAAATTTGTGTAGCTCCACTGACAGCCTAGCATTATCCTGACTCATACTAAATGAGGATCAGGTGCCAAACCTATGCAAAAAAAGAGTAAGGACTGGCTCACTTCAAAATTTGGCAATAGTCGTCACCTTAGAGATGAGTGAGTTGAACTGAAACATCTAATGATGATGAATACAGAAAAGCTTTTTATGAAGTACAATTTGGCCACTCAGGCAGCTTGCCACAGAGGTTCAGTTTTCTTTACAATCTTCTGAACATTGCTGTTTCCATAACTAACTGAAAAATCCACAGCTCAAGCATCTCTCTTTGGCCAGCTCTTTTAGAAGTCCCAGCTGCAAATTCTCCAGACCCACTGATTAAAAGATAATAATAATAATTCTAATTTTAATACTTGCAGTTTAACATCTTGCTGAGCTACAGTTTAAATGGAAAGTATTTCATCAGTTACAGACCATGAATATATATACCTGCCTTCTCTATACCAAATACGAAAGAAAAATACTGACCAAACATTTCTGCCTTTCTGCATTAACAGATGCTCATATTTCCACTTATTAGTGATTCAACGTCATAAGAGTTAACAGATGTTTGTTACTCACATTTTCTGTTCACTGGTTTTCGCTCACTACCTCTTCTGTTTTCTGCTCTATTAAACTGTCCATTTGGAGAACTAAAAAACAACAAAAAAGTTCTAACTATTTGGGAATCATTCCTGTGATCTAAACAGGATGCCCACACCCTGATGTGATGGGCTGGGGGGTCTTCTGCCAGGATGGGGTCTAATACAGAACTCTCCTGTGATGATAGGGCATTTTAAAGAAACTGACATTTTTATGCACATTGCCATATAGCCTTTAGAAGTTCAGATAAGGTTTTTGAACTCGGAACATGGCCTTTCCAACAGAGTCATTCACAAGGAAGTTCTTGACATTAGCACATACTTTTTTTCCTTTCACTTACAGGACTCATAATCCTGTTCTCTGGAGCAATCCTGTGGTCTTTCACAATCCTCTCACCTCATTCTTGCGATGCAAATGAGTCCAAAATTATTTTCTTCCCAGCTGCACATGAGCTGGAAAAAGACCTAGTGTTTTTAATGAGTGGGAGACTCATTAAAATCTCTACTCTGCCCATCATTCCTTTCTTAAACAGACTGTACCCACTTCGCACTACAACTATGCAAATCTTTCCTGAATTTCAGCAATACCTACTATCCTTCATTCACCACCCCAAGGAACACAACTCCTGATCTTGACATTGCCTTCCATTGTATATGTTCCTTGACATTACACAGTAATAGCGGCAACAGCTTTCCTACCAGCACACTTCTTAAGCAAGGAGGTTGAAAGACTGAGACTAAGACTTTCCAGTTCAGTAATAGACATAAACTCAACACCCATATACACTGTAAGAAACCCCATTTGTTAAAGTCTTAAATAAGCACTGATAATACATCCATGTTAAAATTACAGTCATAAATAAAAGATTCCAACTTTGATGCTTATGCAATTCCAGCATTTATGCATGGATAAGTATAGAATTTCTTTTCTCATATTCCTCCAAGCCTTGATCACCTTTTGTTCACAATGTTGTTTTTTCTACAAGCACATATTTATCCCACTTTTTTGTTGTTCTAGTTTTGATTTTACTACCCTGTCCAATAGCAGTCTGTTTCTCTTATTCTAAGTCACAACACAAAAGATGAACAGTTCTTTAGAAAAGAAACTTAAAGAAAAATAAGCAACTCTTTGTGTCCAGAATTTTCCTGTCCTCCGTTTTCCTTAACTCATGGACAAGAAATACATCCAAGAATATCAGACTAGTTTTTCTCTAAAAGTTCAACAACAATCAAATTATATTTTGGACAACACTCTGTCTTTATAGTTGATACATACTGCTAAATATCTTTCTTTGGGCTTCATAAGACTATTGCGGAGTCTTATCTTTTGTCTTAGATCCAAAATGACAGCAAGTTGTTGCCTCCTTGCCCCGAGAAGAATGTTCATTCCTATCAAATCCTCAAAACACTTGAGGATTATTTCATTAATCTCAAAGAGTCTGGCCCATAGAACAATCCAATCCAGTTAGCTGGATGCATTTTCAGACACACATCCTGCATGTTTCCCACCAGACAGCATAGTAGCAACTGGATACTTAACCCAAGTGGAGGACCTCTTTGCCTTGATAATAGATAGCTTTCTCCTCTGACTTCTGATGTTAGAATTTGCCATGTTAGACTCTTTCTGTGGTCTCTTTCTCAGACTCCAGGATCAAGGGTGATAGTTCTGACACTTCAAAAGGATGTTTCTCAAATCTTTCCTTTCTGTTGCATAGGGCCAGACCTTGTCCCTGTGATCCGAAGGCCTTTCCTGATAACACAAGCTTCATGCACCGGTACTGCTAGTAAGCTTCTGAGTAAGCAGCGAACTGGTATGGCTTCTGAGCAAGAAGCAAACATCCACATCAACCAGCTGGTGTTCTAATCCCAGCATGCTATGCCCATTCATTACTTGGAATAATTTATTCACTAATCTACACCACTCAGCTTCGTTAGAAGTAAATAATTATCCAGTCACAAATTCAAATGGCAAAATTCATTACAGACTCAAAGGGCACACAGAGACACAGTCCATCCATGATAAACCAGATACTCACATGGCTTGTTCTGGGATTCCCAGCTCTGCCACACAACCTACAAAGAGCATGGATAACAGATGGCCTAAACATACCTCTCCATGAGTCCCTTTAGCCCAGACCACAGGATCCAAGAATATACTTGCCAAAATAATCCTCTTTGCCCTGCCTGAGGCCATATTCAAATTTGATCCAGAAAATAAATTAACCACATGATTACATCCATTCCTCTCCTGGAGAGCTATCCAACATGGTCTAGGAGTTATTGTGAAACAGAGATCATTTTTCTTAATCCATGCCCGACACTTTTTTCTTAAACTGGAAGAAAGGGAAGGTTAATCCACATTCATGGCATTTCCTTTTAATACCTTGCCAAGGTTTCCATTTTCTTTCTCGAACAGTTCCATGAAGGGGAAGACAACTGAAACCACTCATTTATCTTTGGTAAATTACAGTTGTTCCCCATAAATCACATTATAAGATGTGAAGAGTTTAGCATAACTCTTTGGAGGATAACAGGAGAGGAGATGAAATGTAAATAGTGACAGGCACACAAACTAAATGAAGAAAGTGTGCTTGTTTCTCAGTGCTATCAGCAGAAAAGAATTAAAAGAATGTGATACAGTCTCAACTTTAAGGGGTTACTAGAGAGGAAGAAAAGGTGAAGGGAAACACTTAAGCTATTACTGGGAAACAGAAGGATTTTAAAACTACTTGAGGATTAACTGCAATACTGCAAGTAGAGAGAGCTACCATCCCATTACAAAATACTGGTTGCAAATCTGGAAGTCCATGTTAGAGGGATTTCAAAAAAATCCCTTTTCCCTTCATATTTTGTTTTTCCTTAAGTGTTTCCTACCTTTTTTCTTCCTTCTTTTTTCTTGTAAAGATGCAAGCCAAATGATCAAACATCTAAAGATCCTCTAGTAGCTTTTTTTTTCTTTCTTTTTTTTGGAAAAGCAAAAGTGAAGCGAGACATTTAACTTTCTCTCCCCCCCTCTTCTCAAACACTGTGAGTCACAGCAGTTAAGTGAGCCCACAAAAAATGACTCACTGCAGAGCTAAAATGCCACAAGGCTAACTCAGTGGGAGACAAAAGCATACCATCTACACATAAGAGAGCTGCCTGGAGATAAGACTAATTGTTTCTCCCTTTCCTAAAAGCGGAGAAATGTTAGAGTAATTCCTACAAAGGGTGAAGAAGTCCTGGCTTTTCAGAATCCT
The DNA here is from genome assembly GCF_000696875.1 of Nestor notabilis. Taxonomy (NCBI): domain Eukaryota; kingdom Metazoa; phylum Chordata; class Aves; order Psittaciformes; family Psittacidae; genus Nestor; species Nestor notabilis. Next base: position 23,043 of record NW_009911624.1, on the reverse strand, counting down.
AGGGTCTATTTATTTATGAAATTGAACAAGCAGCATGCCATTATACTGTACAGGCTGCAGCAAATGGAAACAAAATGCTATTCAGCCAAGATATTACTTCATAAGCGATTAGTCAGTAGTCTACTATGAAAGTAGGAGAGAGTTTATTCTAGGACTCTTCCTTCCTAATGGTAAGTGGATGTCAGCTTGAACTGGATCTCAGGCATCCCAGTGGTTAGCCCAACGTTGCTTTCTTAGGACATGCAGCTTGGTAAAACTAGTGTTTATCACCATTAGCAACAGCAACCTTCTTTTCTCCTTTAAAAACAAAAACCAAACAAAACCACACAATCCTTTAAAACTGCAAACCCTTGTTAAAATTTTGAACCTACTCGAGCCTTTCACCATATAACCATTTCACTCTTGTGCTTTTGCTTACCCAGTTGCAAAACACTCAAAACCCTTTAGTCCTCCCACTTCACAGCAGTGGGAACAAAGCACAGCAGTTCCTGTAACAGCCTGATCCAGCCCCAGCTAAGGGAAGCATTAGCAACCAAGTATTGCTTTGCTGCTCACTGGGAGCCAATCCTCAGGTTTTCTGCTGGGATGCAAAGGCTGTCTTATTTTTTGTGCTAATCATTTGCAACATACTGTACTCCAGGAACAAAATTAAACAGAATGAGTTACTTCTGACCCAACTAGTAAGCAGTACAGCAGAAGTATTTCCCATTATTAGACAACTGCTAAATGCAGTGCAGCAAATGTGACGCTGATCTAAAAGAAAGCTGACAACCCTTTCTAACATTTTATTCTCTCTGCATTTCAGTAAGAGAACATTCTTCAAATCAGTAGTGCAAATGTACTTTGCACTAATGCTCATGAGAAGGCACTCAACTAAAATATCAGACTGTGTCATGTTATTACTTAAAATGGCATATGTCCCTTCTTCTGTTCCCAGATTCAAGGGGATATTACACTTTTTGTTGGGCAGATCTGCATCTGCTCTCCCAGTGCACTGACAGACTATCTAGAAAGATACAGATGCTGCAAGACCTGACTTGCAGTTGCTTTAGACAGAGGCACAAAAGAGAATTATTAGCAGAGAATTCAGAGGCTGACATTAGACCCAAGCACAGCAGAGGAAGAGTTTGGCATCCAACCAGCAGAATTTGCAGAAGCCTGAACACTAAGTGGAAGGCTGCCAGCTCAGCCAACTGAAAATGCAGGCAAACCAGGAAAAGGAAGGACGCAAGCAAAAAGCCACTCTCAATCCCGATGAGAACTCTGACCACTGTGCCAGAAAGTTGCATGTGTAACATTGCACATGCTTTAAGCATGTCCTGGGGATCAAACCTCATCAGCAGACTCGGGAATACCAGTCTGAAATTCCTTCTCCCACATTTTGCTGAGCGATGCAGCATTGTCAAGTCTAAGGTGTCCTTAGACGGAATCAGGTGAAGAGGTTAAAGCTGCACCACCAAGGCAACATCTTAAGAGGAAATTCTGAAAGCACCCAAATATTGCTGAATTTTGGACAAATAGGAGACTGAAGGCATGCCTCCCACAAGCAGTAGGATAACAGAAAGGATAGCACTGAGTGTGAACTGCTACACTTAACACAATGCCATGAAGAAATACTAGTGCTGAAGTACGGGCCCTTTTGAGAGGAGTATGCCATCCTCAGATGTTAGGCACAGTCCTACAATGACACAGCTATAACTCTCCTGAAACAAGTAATGACACAGAGAACTTAAGTATCTCTATGCTACGCTCACTGTGTCATGTAAAGATGTCTCACCAGCCTCCCCTTACGAGCATCACATCAGCAATCTATTTTCATTCTATGTGCTCCTGCATATATACGACACATACATTACACATATTAAATCAATCTACACTACACACAGTTTTGTAGATCCACCCAGAAGACAGTGAAAACAATGCAATTTTAGGGACAGATCCCTGTCCTTTTTTGAAAACTACTACCAGCCATTTATTCATTTTGCTTATAGAGATATCCTTTTCTGTATGATGATTCTGATTGCAAGTAATTACTACTTCTATTCAAAAAGGAGAAGGTGATTACACTTGAATAAGAAAGCACTCATTTCAGCTGGCACTGAAGATCTCGGATTCTTCAGGGTCCACTGCTTTTTGTTCACTTTCAAGGTAGTAAGCTAAACCACGTGTAATAAAACCAACTGACTGTTATGTTGTTAGGCTGTGCCAATCAAGGCAGTCTGCTGAATGCATTTCATTCATACATTTTGTTTCAGCACCAGCTGGAAATAAAGTTTTTATCATGTATGTATAAAAACTGTGTCATACCACGTCTCGCTGGAGAAAATCACCCACAAAGCAAACAGGTATATAAAGCAAAATATCTTCCAAAATGAGGTGCACTGGAATTTGCTTGACTGAGGAAACGGTGGGTTTTCTTAATTTCCTTTACTAGGCAAAGGTGATCTGACTCCCAGTGAAAGCAGCTCCTTTGCTACGCACCTTCCTTTTAACTAGAATGGTATATTTGAGCACTAAGAGTGCTACACCATAGCACATTGTGCACTACCTATCTTCTATAAATGTTATCCTCACTGGTCTGCTAAAATCCTGTGAGACAGAAAGTTAATAATCATCTTCATTTTATAGATGAAAAAATACTGTACAAAGAAGTGATGGCTTCAATCCAATATGGCAGACAGAAGTAACTGGAAGCATGAATTCTTATTATCACAAGATTTTGTATGATTCTAAGTGACTTCCTCAGAGTCAAAAGCAAATCCCAGCCCTAGTCTTTACTGAAAAACACCCCCAGCATCTCTAACCAAACTCTTTTTTACATCAGTGTAGATACAGTTATGCCACTGTAGTGCATGGGACTTTCTAATGCAGCAAACCTGGTGGAATGAGCTAACAGTGATACCTAAAATGAATGAAACAGAAATGAAGTGTAGAGACTACAACTTTATAGAAAATCTTTCAAACTAGTTTTTCTCCAACATTCTATACCATGGAAAACACAATGAATTTTAGAAAAATGCACTTTAAAATGCATGGAGAATGTATAAAAATGTGACACTGGTTCTGGAACAGATTAGAAAACATTCTTTTGTTTAACACATGAGCCTCATGACTGATAACTAATAAGGTCCAAGGCTGAGAAACTTACTGTTACACATGTTGATTTCGCATGTATTAACAAACAATGCTCTCTGAATGGTTTAAAAACCCGTGTCTGTATTTCACTACAATATCAAAAGGCCAGACTTCCACATTCAGGAAAAAAATCCTAAGTATTAGTGAAAACTGTGTGCATGGAAAAGTCAGAAACCCAGAAAAGGAAGAGATCACAAAGAAATGCCGAAAGGGCAAGAACAAATAGATCCACCATGCAATAACATTTTGAACATTCTTGGAAAAGACACTTGCTCAACTCCTTTAATTCTTGTTGGAATTTCTGCCCCAATTAAACTTGAGTGGAATGAGTTAATTCAAAGCTACTGGATGCATCCACTTACCTGCTCTGTCTCAACGAAGTTGGACACATGCCCATCGTCATTGACCCCTCGAATGTGAAACCGGACACCAGCTCGCTCACAGCTGATGCGAGAGATGAGGCAGGCTTTTGCCTTCTTGTGGGAAGCATAAACAGTGCGAATGTCCACTACCCCACACATCACTTTCAGCAACCAGTCAGAGCAGTTCACCTGGTAGTGTTTGAAGGACACGTGCAATAGCTGGTTCCTGAAAGGCCCAACAACATACAGATGCATTACTGAATAAAGTAAGACAGGCATGGGTGCCACCCCATAATAACCACTAATTGAAGCAATTAGTATTTTGTGACCCCTTTTCTGTTGTACCTTTATCCAAAACCAGAAAATATCAGAAAGAAATCCTTGCGAACTACTACAGTGGAAAGAACATGGCAAACTGTAACAGCTCAGCTACCACCAAGGTGCTGTCCTTATATCTTGTACCTCTCTCTCAAAAATTCAGATGCAAATGTCACCCCTTTCAGCTCCAGGAATACTTTTAAATTTAGCAATCTTTTTCATAAATGAGAGTGCTGTCAAGCTGATAACTTTCTGAATAATATTGCCTGGACTGCTTTAGCATACACTACAGGATGAAGAGCCATTTTAAAATCCACCAGGATTTTCAGGAAAACTTTTCCAAGCAAAAACTGGACCCATGAGTCAATGAAGATACTGCAGAAAGTGCTACTAGAATTCAGAGGAATGTCTGTTTTAACCTTCAATTTCTTTTAAAATCAACAATCCGAGAAACCTATCATGCCTGCTTAACAGTGACACTAGTCTCTTCTATTATGATGGTTTTCCAAAATGAGCCTTTAGCCACAGATGAGGGCCCTTTTATAATCATATATTGCTCAGTAATACAAGAGTTATTACATCTAGCAAACCCCCTGAAGAATTGTTCTTCTAGAGTACGGCATTTTTCTTAAAAAGGTGCAAGTCATTCTTACCTTCTAAAACTAAATATGTAACTGAAAAAGCAGCTCTAAAACGATTTCAGTATCTTTTCCACCTCCTTCTCCTAGCTTTACTCGCAGAGAAAATGCTCACTCAGACTAATTCCAGCAGATGTTTTTTGTTGTTGCAGTTCATTTAACAGGCAGTTTGTGTTGCTTCTAACTAAGAACATCTGACACTTTCCATTGTGTAACTATTTATTCCACTGTTTACTTTTCTCAAGAATCTATTGTTTGGTCTGAAATTTCCCATATCGCGTAACTGCCTCAAGATAAATTTTTTAAATGTGATGTTGTCACCATTCATCCCTGTTCTACAACACAAGAACAGAACCTCGTCAAGGGCTACTTCTAGATTAGCCAGAACAGCAAAAAAAGAAAGTTCAAATTCCTATCTTCCAAGAAGAAAAGTTTCAAAAGACAGAACAGGTAAAAAGAGTTGCTTTAAAGGTTGTTTCTTTATTAAGGGATACTGACATGTTAGGATTTTCATCATGGGAATACAGTTCATTTGGGCCATGTGTCTTACTTGATGTGTTTGGTGAACTCTTTGAGAAGGATGCATAATTAGCAGAGGTGAAACCAAGATTTATAAATCTCTCTTCCGAGTTAAACTCAAAACACTAGATCTTACCAGCCAAAAATCACACCATGGCTATCCAGGCTAAACAGTCTTTCTAAACTGCTCTCTCATTTTCATTTATCATCTATTATGAAATTTTTGGTTTTGTTTATATAATATTCACCTAGTTCGGACCACAGGACCCATCACACATTCTAGTGGCACACCCACATTTAACTCTGCCAGTTATTTTCCACCTGCATCGTATAACCATTGTTTATTTCCAGTACAGCTATGCTTCCTGTGTGACTATCTTTTTGTTTAAAAAAATAAAGGGTATAGGAATCCAAGCATTTTGCCAGAATTGTAAAGAAAACAAACTGAATTAAATCAATGTTGAACCCACCTAGGGAAGACAAAACCCAGCATTATGTGTTTTCCTTTCCACCCAACTGATACCACAACAAGAAATTCTGGGTTTTTTGCTTTGTAAGCACAAGAAAGTAAGAAGTACAGAGCAGCACATTTACACTGAGCTGTAAACATACTAATATTGATGTTTTCAACATAAAAACTGGGGCATATTACTGAAATATTAAACTGCAGACTTCAAATGCGCACACTTTAAAAAGTAGAAGATACCTCAGCACACATGATGGGATTGATGAACAGTTCAAGTGCAGGTTTCTATTAGATAACTTTTAAAGCAAATTATTAAAAAAAAATGCAGGGGAGACTATTCTTGACATCTAGAGACATGTTTCTGTTGTGTGAGCAGTACATCTTGTGTTTTCTCAAAACCACAAAATGTTACCATAATTGCATTTCACCATCAGATTAATTCTAATTAAACAGAAGTTACATGTTTGACCCAGGTTTACCAGGAATTCATTAAGGCCACATGCCCTCTAAAATGACATGACAATGAGATAAAAGGAGGTGCACCTGAAATGCATATGTTTATTTCCCTCTGAGAACGTTTGACTAGTGAGATACAGGTAAGGATAACAGAAGACTTCGGTATAACATGCAGTACTAACCAGAAGAACGAGTTACCAGATTCATAGTGGTTATCACCCTGCTTCTGAGCCCGCACAGTCAGGTCAAAGTTTGAGCCTGTATTAGGCCAGGAGAAATAGAACATCCCAGAGTTCAGTATTTTCTTCAAGGCAGTAACGCGCTCCTCTTCCTTGGTTTCTTCCTGGAGAGGACAGAAATCTGTTGCAGTAATTTTGTAAACTTCAGCGTCCAGGATTTTTCCCACTGATGTACAGCCTGTCACCAGGACCAGAAAGTGCAGCCGAGCGTTACCTAGAAGGTGACAAGACAGTTACAAATGAGTTACAGGTAGACACAGGCTATTCCTTTGTATCAGTCCTATCATATGCAATGCTGACAGGGCTCCAGCAGAGGCCAGTATCTTTGCTTCAGAAGAAAACGAATACAAACAAGCACACAGACTTTGTTTACACGTCTGGATTCCTTTTGACTGCAGGTAAGTAAGTGCAATTGCATAATACTCCACACTACTTCTACACTCTCGTCCTTTGCTGCATTAGACTATTTTATCACTTACTTTACGAAGTGCAATGAGCTTAGTGTTGGGACACTACTCAAAAATCTAATTTTGCCACCATAGAGAACACATTTTCATTGGATCTGATTGTAAGGGAAAGGTAAAAGACCCAACGTGTATGAGATAATGTGTATTCTTCACTATGGATTTTTCACCTTACTTCTGAATTTTAAAGATATGAAGCATTTGGATTTCTTACTGGCTTCAGCTGAAGCTGGGTGCATCCAGCCATTTGGAAAGTATTGGTATTACCAGTTCTCGAGATTTTGCCTTTTATGTCACAAACGAGTGTACATGATTAGATGACATCCTCAATTATCACTAAAAAATTCCAGCTGTGAACTGGCTGTGAAGCAAAGTGTGAAATGGGTTGGAACTATAGAAGGTCTTTAAGGTCCCTTCCAACCCAAACAATTCTATGACTCTGTAATTCAGGGATCCAAAACTAAAAGATAAATTCTGAAGTTTGAGAACACCTCTGTAATCAGATCTCTCATACAAGGCACGATTTCAACTGCTGCTTGTTCTCTGAAATGATAATTAAGAAACAATAGAACAATTGTTCTGAAAACACTGGTTTTGCTAGGAAAAAAATGTTTGATTCACTTAAATTGGTCTCTAACGGAGACAATGTCATCCTATTCACTCCAGTTAGTAAGAAAAGGTGGAAATGACCCAGGATTTATTGCTCTAGCATAGCAGAAACAACAGCTGAACTACCAAGAGCAAGCTAAGTAGCTAAGAACACCCTTAGTAGTACTGCTCTTCAACCTTCCACAGTGACCCACTGTCTGAAAATGCAGACCAACTCTTACACACCAACTAGTTTTTATCTGAAGCAGGGGAGTCCTTACTTCCAGATCACAGGCTGGCTACAGGAACTTGAGTTAGGGGTGGTTCTCAGCAGGGTCAGAATATTTGTGTAGGCACATGGGACTGGAATGGAAGGACAAGGGGGAGATTGGCTCTTATTCATTCTGTTCTGCTGACTCCAGTTTTGCATAAAGGCCAGTGTAGGTGGAATTTACGAAAAAACTCTTTTCATCACATTTCTTTCTCTAACAAGGGTATGCTGTGTTCTCCTTCTTGAGTGTTTTTAAGAAGTTCATGGTAATGAACTACCACCAGTTATCACCATGGTAGTTCATACCTGACTAGATACTGTCTTGCAGCCTCCAGAAGGGGTTAGGAGCAGCTGGCTGTCTCCCAGGATAGCTAATAGCTTCTGTGAAACCATGAAAACTGATCAGCTCAAAGTAAACACTCTGGAAGCAATGTATACAAACACTATTAATATGGCTCACTATCAGTTAGCTTCAGGGATAGAAAACCAGTAAGTGACAAACTCAGCTGTCTGTCTGAGATGCTGAGACAAAAAATACAAGCACTTTCATTGGCTCCACTGGCACTGGATCTAAACTGAACAATCCTCTAGTTTAAGAAAGCAATGAGTAGGAATAAAGCATGACAGAAAAGCCAATCAAATCTACACAGTTTTGCCTGACCTGGAAAATTGCTATCCCTTAGCAGAGACTCTAGACTCTTTTTACTACCTCCTCCACTCAACCACTCATCCCCAGAATGGAAGACACATCTACACATGCAGGCATCCAGCATCTACACTCCCCCAAATCCCTAGTTAATAGGCTCAGAAATAGTAATCACAGCCAACAAGCTACTGCTTGTTGGAGTAGCATCAAAAAAAGCATCAGGAGACTAACGGCTTTCTGAAGCTGTAATACTCTATCCTGCCATTGTGCAGTTAACCCCACATGAGAGAGTTGGGATTGTTCTGCCTGGAGAAGAGATTGCTCTGGGAGACCTAATTGCAACCTTTCAATATATAAACGGGGCTTACAAGAAAGATTGAGAGATTTTTTTACCAGGGCCTGTAATGACAAGAGAAGGGACAATGGTTTTAAACTGAAAGAGGGTAGGTTTACATTGAGACACTGGAACAGGTTGCCCAGAGAAGTTGTGGATGCCCCTGGCAGTGTTCTTGGCCAGGCTGGATGGGGCTTTGAGCAACGTGATCTAGTGAAAGTTGTCCCTGCCCATGGCAGGGAGGTAGGAGCTAGATGATCTTTAAGGTCCCTTCCAACTCAAACCGTTCTATGATTCTGTACACATAGAATAAATCTCTTTACAGTACTCCAAATCATGGAGCAACCTACATGCACTTTTCAAGATGCCTTTCACAGAGGCAGGCCGGCAAGGAAGTTCACACTTACAGCCCAGAAAGTTGGAGAAAAAGGAAGAAAAGAGACAAATAGATTTAAGCTACAATAAAGCTACTCTGCTTTGTCCTCCTAGACTGCTTTGTGAGCTGAGGTGGTCTTCAGATCAACTCTAAAATCTGATTTGCTTAAATCCCTCAGGATACAGAAGAGCCAGAATGCAAAAACCCTACAACACCACAGCCCCAGCTTAAGAAATCTCTTTGACTCTGTGCCTTGGAAAAAAGTCCCAAGCCCTGTCCCTGATACCACGTTCATCCCGGGTAGTATTTGGACAACGCTACTGGGAATCAGCTCTGGGCTATCGCTGCACTGCCTGCGGGAGGAAGATCCCTGGCTGATGTACATGCCACTCTTGGCACAGGGAGCAAGCTAAGTATCCTATAGATAGGGCTCAAGCCTGTGCCCTGCCCCATTTTTACTCACAGCACAGATGAGCCACAGGATCGTGAGCAGAGGTAAGGCTCCTGTCAGCCTTTCATCCTTTTAGAACCTCACAAGGTAAAATTAATGCTACCAAAATACTACTCTGCTATTCATTCTTTAATCATGTCTTCATTAAGGTCTAAGAAATTACTCACCACTGAGCTATACAGCTATACACAGTGAAAAAAGGCTTTCCCCATCTTCCCATTTTTGCCACCAACATCAGTTTATGTCTGGGAATTTCTTCTTTCAATCCCAAACATTTTTTCTCACACCATTTCCCCTCAACCCAAGCCGACAATGTTTTTAAATATATTGATAACTACACTGAACAAGTTTGTCATGAAAATTATAACTGTGCTACCTCCACTCATGCTTTCCCCTAGGCATTTTGTCAGATTTAAATTGCTATTCCAAAGAATAAAACAAAAGCATTACATATCCAAAGAGACTCTAATATGGCAGAAGCCTATTACCAGCCACAGGAAAAATGCTTCTGTTTGTTTGCCAGTCACTGAAAGTCTGATTATCATTATGGATATATTAAAGCAAAAAATCAGTCCATTTACTTCTAAATTTAAACTTTTAAAAGTCAATGTGGTTTCTTTTCTGTTATGTAAATGTCAACAAGCCATAATCTTTTCTGTTGAAAATAGATACTTAACATGAAAACAGCTGTATCAACCACAACCCTACCTAAATGCATTTAAATTTAAGGGTAGCAATTGCTTAAATTGCCTCAATCAGGATGGATGCTGCTACTGAAGCAAGCAGTTTTCATAAAAAGCAAAATTAAAATCAACTTTCTCCATTTCTAAAAATTACAGACACTGTGTTATTTGGTAATTGTTCAATGCAAGGAAAATAACATTTTTATCTGACAAGAATTTACTGAAAAATTCTTTTAGTTCCTAAACAATAATTTCTTATTAGCAAGTAGATCTCACAAAAGAATGCAAGAAGTTGCATTCCTGGTTTACCACACACACACACACACACACACCCCCAGAAGAAAGAAAGAAAGAAGAACAAAAAAACCCAAAACAAACAAACAAACAAAGCAAAGCAAACAAAATAAACCACCACAATAAAATCCTGCTATCAACACAACCTATAACATCCTATGGTAGGTAGATTGTGAGGCCATGGCACAAGAAGGAAATTATTTTTTAAATTAAATCGGTTTTGCTGAGCAAACTGTGAAAATATCACAGCTTTAATCACAGAATCAACTATGCTGGAAAAGACACCCAGACATTCCTTGAAACTAGATGGTATTTCCCCTTAAAACAATCCAGACTACTCCACTAATCCCTGCAGCCTTTTCAAAACTGCGGCTCACTATGATTTCCAATTCTGTAATTATCTTAAAAATACTGCTCCTTTTAAGCTTCCAGTGAAACTCTTTTTATGCAAGTAGCACTTGAAGTACCAGACTAACACCAGTCACAACAACAATGAATCAGATAGTCCAGTCAAATCCACCTGGCAGCATTATCGGAAGCATATTATGGGGCTACAACCTTTGAGAGGAACTAAACAATGTTCAAAGTATTTGTGTTTCCTCTGTCTATAATATCGACAGCAACATGGAAAAAAAATACTAAAGCCATGAAGTGAGCAGTCACCCTTTAAGTGTAAACTCAAATAAGTCTAGAAGCTGAGTTCTAAAATGCTGGCAGTTCACCCTTGAGAGGAAAGGGAGAATTAACACCACATCAATTCCATATAGCCAGTGGCCCTGCCAGTACTACCACTGCAGCAAGCCTACCGAGGCTCCCTGCTCTCAGGAGCTCCCTGAGTATCTAGAGTAGGAGACAGGCCAAACTCCAGCCTTTCTTCTTGAAACAGGAGCCCAACAGTTCCTGTCAAAAAAGTAACTATTAGAAGTACACTGGGTGGAAAAATTATGGCAATTTTGCCTTAATTTCATGTGCAGAACAGCAGCAGAAAGCATGTTATATTCAGCCGACAGCTGCAAAGCACATGATAAATGGGGCCAACACCAAGGCAAATAAAAAGCAATCCAAAAAAAGAGAAAACTTTTTCCTGTGAAGTGATGAAGGCTCCAGGTCTGGCGCTTAAAACCAGTTTGTACCAACAACCACATCAGCTGCAGACTGTTTACCAGGTCCCCCCACCTTGGAAAACAAAACTCTTCTTTCCTTCAACTTTTACAAGTAGTTTAATGTACAACTCTGCTTCATATTAGCCTTTCTAAACTTTACACATGATGTAATTTAGGATTTAGGAACATAAGAACTGCAACTGAAGATCACAACTGTAGAAATGGCCCTCATTTCCTTCGGATGCAATCTGCAATGTTTTAAAGCAATCTCTGAAATAATTTTAGAGAAAGAGGTCAAGTGTTCCTCACTGGCCACTTTCCACAGCAACCCATCTATGAAAAAGCAAGACCTATCTACAGTAGTAAAGGCAAAAAACAATATTTCAAAGCTCGTGGACCAAATTTTGCTCTCAGGTAGATGGGTATAAACATTCATGCATTGTGACCAAGACCATTCATTATTTTGCCCTGTTACAGCTATAAGTCACCACAACCAACCGTAAAGAACACTTTCGAAGGAATATAAGAATTGATTCGCTCACAGCAGTATGTGCTGAATGCCCTTTCATCAGGCTGCACAAGACAGGCAGAGGATGAAGAATATTTGGCATAGGAACAGGACAAAAATAACTTGCATCTACTTTTTCAAAAGCTCTTGTGAAACCAACTGCCTTAATCCATGTTGAACAGGAAATGCAGTTCTGGTACGTCACACCCTACAATACTAAGAAACAGCTTCCGTATTTGACCTGCCTACATGACTCCAGGCAATTGTTTCCACTGCACTTTACGGGATGGCTTCAGTGTTGCCTGTTACGAGCCACAGTGAAAAGGAAGCAACATTCAATTCTTATTTCGTCCTTCTTAACTGTAAGTATTCCACTGAAGACTACCTTTTCCTTTTTAAAATTAATTCACTCCAGTTTTTGCTCTTTCTCCATTCTAATGCAGTCATGCCATTGCCTTGTGTTCCCTCAGCCTGCTCCATCACCATTCCACACATACCTCCACTTCGCTTTATAGTTGTCCAAAAAACATTTTGCAAGGTATCTTTGCCTTGTCTGCCTTCAAAATTAGCAACAGAACACAGCAGAGGAACAGATTCTAACCATCCAGCTGAAAATCTCTGAGGAAATCTATGGCAGAATTATGAAAAGAACAAGATCTTCCAAACTACAGTTTTAGTCTCAAAGATACTCCTTCTGCCTCTACTAAATACAATTACATTATTAGGAAATGTTCAAAAGCAATAAAAAACAGGTACTTAGTTGTCCTTTTTGCCTTTGAAACTTCTTCCTTTCAACTACACATTGTATATGTGCAAGAGCAAGAGTATATACACAGTCAAATGAATTCAGAATGACTCCCCAAATATGGCAGCTGTATTAAACTAAACAACCTATGTGCTAATGGTGTCAAAATACTACCTTATATATGCACCCCTTCCTGACACCAGTGTCTAAACTGAACCCCGCAAAGCCAGCTCATTTAACACTTTGCTTAAGATGTATTTGCCACTGCTAGATCTTCTTTGGCAGCAAAATTTTGGCTGAGATACAACTCAGAAACACTGTACGATTCATTCTGCTGCCATCCATCTCACAAAAGAAAGCAGAAGAACTTAGTGAGTCATGTTAACAGGCGTAAGTACATAGAAATGAATGTTATTACTGGTGGGAAACATTAACTTTGTGAGTCAGTTTCACATATTTCATCTACTTTCTTGTGAAAAGCACGATCTACTTTGGCAGGAATACAATGTGATTTATTTGGATTCCTAAGTAGTGATATTTACAGATTAATTAAAAGTGCTCAGAGACATCTTTAATGTCTCGGAAAAAAGTCTCCCCTTCTGCTCAACAAATATACTCTTAATATTCCAGTGGAACGTACTTTTACAAATATTTTCAGTTAATTTAGTAGGTATGGTCTGCAGGCTTCCAGTAGCAAGAAAAGAAATACTGATATTCCTGAACAAAGTTGATGTGATCACTGCTGCTCAGTGAAGAGCTGGCCTATTCTGCCCTTGTTTGCAGCTACTAAAATACATTATATGAAAAACAAAGTTACACTGCATTCCTGTGTGGGTTGATCCTGGCTGGACTCCAAGTGCCTATCAAAGCTGCTCTATCACTCCCCTCCTCAACTGGGCAGTGGAGAGCAATGAGAGGTTCACGGGTTAAGGACAGGGAGAGATCATTCACCTATTACCATCATGGACAAAACACATTTGACTTAGGGAAAGCAGTTTTATTCACTACCAATCAAACCAGAGTAGGATAGTGAAAAATGAAACGAAACCTTAGAACACCTTCCCCTCACCTCTCTAGTCTTCCTGGGCTAAACTTTACTCCTGATTTTCCCTACCTCCTACCCCACAGCAACACAGGGGATGGGGAATGCTGGTTATGGTCAGTTCATCCCATGTTGTCTTTGCCGCTCCTTCCTCCCCACAGAGAGGACCCCTCAGACACTTCACCTACTCCAGCATGGGATAGCTCCCGCAGCAGATCGTCCTCCATGAAATTCCAAAGTGAGTCCCTCCCACAGGCTGCAGTTCTTCACAAACTTCCCCAGCGTGGGTCCCTTCCATGGGGTGCAGGCATTCAGGAACAGGCTGCTCCAGCGTGGGTCCTCTGCGGGGTTGGTGACAGCAAACCTGTTCCAGCGTGGGCTTCTCTCTTCATGGGGCCACAGGTCCTGCCAGGAGCTTGCTCCAGTGTAGGCTTCCCACAGGGTCACAGCCCCCTTCAGGTACCCCCCTGCTCTGGTGTGGGATTCACCTGCAGGCTGTGGAAGACATCTCCACCATGGACCTCCAGGGGCTGCAGAGGGACAGCCTGCCTCACCATGGTCTGCACCGCAGGCTGCAGAGGAATCTCTGCTCTGGCATGTGAAGCACCTCCTCCCCTCCTTCTGCACTGACCTTGGTGTCTGCAGACCTGTTGCTCTCACACAGTCTCACTCCTCTCTCTGGCTGCAGTTGTGCAGGGTTTTTTTCCCTTCTTAAACATGTTATCGCAGAGGTGCTACCACCACCACTAATGGGTTTGGCCTTGGCCAGCAGCAGGTCCATCTTGGAGCTCTTACCCTTGGCTCTATCGGACACAGAGCCTCTAGCAGCTTCTCACAGAAGTCACTTCTGTAGCCCCCACTGCTACCTAAACCTTGTCACGCAAACCCAGTACAATTCCTTTCCAGTGTTAATCTTTTATGCAAGCAACAGCTGAAGGGATGGAACTTAGCTACGTGTTCAGCATCACAAAATGTTCGCTTACCTTTGCTTACCATTACAGCATGACCCTCCTGACTTTTCAGTCACAGTTAGAAGTTTGCCTCCAGTTAACTTTTTCATACAATTACCAATAAAATTTTTAACAACCCCTTCGAAAGGAAGTCCTGTACCAGGACTTGTAATTTAAATCCAGAACAAGACAGAGGTGCAGTGACAAAACTCAGAGAAGGAAAACCTCACACTTTAAGGGCACTGAGGTTTAGCAGCTGTTGTTCAAAAAGTAGTAAGGACATGGGATACACAGAAATAAAAAGATAAAAGAAGAAACGAAAAAGGCTGAGAAAATTTCACATCCCACTTAAAATCATTCAATTTTGATAGGAAGACCAAAACTGGCGCATCACATACAAGAAGCTACCCTCACCTGTAGCTTGAAGAGCTTGAATTCAATAGCTACACTATCATGTAATATTTATTATTATAACAGGATTCATTAGAATCCTATGAAGAAAAACAGATCCAAGTTCCAAGAAAAACTAATTACAAACCCTCTGTTTTTAATTACATTAACAAACTGATATTAATCTCCATAGAAATGCTTAAATAATTCCACAGGAAACAAAAAAAATAAAAAGCCCACATTCATTTTAAAAGACTAGATGAGCCTACAGTTTTAACTTATGACACAGCAATCTCTCTTGATGCAGTAGCTTCTTCAGATCAATCTCAAGTCATATTACTCAAACCATAAAATGGTAAGTAGGCTATAAAAAGCTACACTTACATCTACTGGTCTAAATACACCCCTGCTTACACCACCACTGCCTTTGGCAGATTCCTTGACCAAGCAGCAAGTTATATGGAAAACAGTCTTGTCATTCCTCCAAGTCAAAATTAAGGTTTACTGTAAGAAGACCCTGGGAACAAGGCATATAGTGCATATAGTTTTAATGCATTTTTTCATCAGTGAAGTCTGCTGTATAAGGTACCTTCAAATCAATGACTCCAGCTCTCTCTCTAAAACATGCTATTTCCATTAACATTCCTGTTGTCAGTGTAATAGCAAGTCCTTTGGTACATCAAAATTCCCAAATTGTACAGAAATTTATAGCAATGACAACAAGTTTTCCTTACTCTTACTAGCTGAAGTTAAAGGCCTGCTTCTGCAGATCCTTATCCATGTGAATTATTCAATTAAAGGCAAGTGAGTGTTGTATCAAGGACTGGCAATCTGTAGTATCACAGTATCAGATGACCTTGATTAATCAGTGTTTAAACATAACCCTTAAAAAAAAAGTAAGAAATCACAGCTTGCCTTGGACAAACGTGGTAGGGTATACATGGCAATATATACCATATATAATACGGCAATTATCTTTAGGCAGCTAAGAATGTCAAACAAAACAAAAGTGAGAAAAAATCCAAAATTCTTAGACTATCCTTTAAGTGATACGCTTTTGGTGCAGCATAGGAAGAGAAATGGATCTTTTCCAGACTGTACCTAACACAGTGCAATTAGCTTTCACAAGTTAAGAAACTGGATAACTTTAGCCTCTTGTTCTTGTTTAGCATTGTCTGGGCATTTTATAATCTCAGTCATACAGATGGTCACTTACCACATTTAAGCTGAAGCTCTCCTAAGCAGCCATAAGCGTCCATGAGTTTTTCATACTGTCCTTTAATTGCATCCTTTTCTTCTGGAGCTGAGAAACAAAACAAAAGGCAGCAAACCTTACTTTTCCAGTCTATAGAAGTTTCAGATTGCTACTGCCTACACTAATGCTTTCCAGTTGATTTCACTCAGCAAATGAATTACAAAGGTAGGGTTAAAATGCTGTAGGAACACAGCCTTAAAAAGTGATTGGACAGAAAGGCATAGGCTCTCCTCCACACACCACCCTAGAAGAAAGAAGGGTGCTCACTACCTTTCCAAATAATGTGATTATTAGTAATGTCACATCAGTTTCAGAATACATAAAGAAATATACAAGCACATGTAAACTTTACACCAATCTAAAATAAGAACAAAAATAATTTATCTGGTCATAAACTAAAATATAATGTATCTTTCCTTGATGTGCAAAAAGAGAGATGGTTTCTGCTTCCAGATTCTAACAGTGTAATTTCAGATAGAACTTCAGTTCTTTATGCAAGAAAAATAATTTGATTTAGGCACATCAGATGTTGATTTCAAAAGGAATTAAACATGTTTCAGTGAAGAAAGAATTAGCTGATTAAAAATAAGTAAGTAAATGGTCAGATGCTGATGCTAGATTTGTGTATTTCTGAAACAACTGACTTCAATACACACAAACTGAACATTTAGATACGAAGCCAGAACATGGCCCAGACCTGTCACTGGCTACTTTAAAGTAAAACCAAAGTACTTCCTAAATGAGTAAGTCTGTGTTTTGTATATATTTCCCAACAAGGAGTGAGGTTAACCTCATGAATGAGGAAAACAGCCTGTATCCTCAAATATCCTTTTACTTCTTGAACCACAGATAAACAGCAACATGGTGCTTTTAGAGGTTAGCTAATACTTTAAAGTCTTATGCTCCTAACAAACTTCAGCAGTAAAAAAAGAAATCTGAACTCTCTGGCATTAACTTCCTGTAATAAATGACAGAATAGAAAAGAAAGAAAGAGACTTCTCTTTATAAACCTCAAGAGGCAAGCAGCTCAGTGAGAAGCATGAAAAACAAACAAATATCCTGTTTATCATTGACATTTTGAAGTGAAAGGAAGGACAATTCCACTTGTGAAATTCCTTAGCAGAGGCAATGCCCAAAGGAAATCAAAACACATTTGTCTCAATTCTTGCACCCATGACAAATAAGGAAGACTTGTTAATTTTTTTCTGAATTTTATTTTTGCTATCAGACTTTCACAACTTATCTATTCTGCTTTCTTAGAAACACTGAGTCAATAAGGAAAAACTAGCAAAATGTTGATGCCTCACACGCTAGAGAAACAAAACATAAGCAACAGAACCATTGTTACTCTGGACAGTAACGATCTAAATATTCAGTACCAGCGCCACTTAAGAGCTCAGACTCCGGAAGCTCAATTCTCTGGCACTTAAAAGAAAACTTCAGCAAAACCAGTTTTCTGGTGGCTTCTGTACATGCCAGAGTCATATGCAGAAGCCACCAAAGTTTCCCAGGTCAAGCCAGTGGCATCATATGCACATCAGCTCCAGGCACAGGACTTTTCCAAATGCACAGATAAATAGCTGTTTTTTGTCAGTGCTGGTACAGAAATATGCCATCATTCTGGGCAAGCCATTTGACAGAACATTTGCCTGCACAATAGCATCAGTACCAACAGAGCTGCCTACAAGGAGGCGCAGGCTCTGAACACAAAGCTCCAGAAGGACTCTCAGCTGCACTGCCACAGTTTTTGGCTGGCTAACAACTTGCCAGTAACTTCTACCATATGTCAGATTCTGTTATTTATTGTAGGGTTCATTTTGCTCCCTGAAGCAATTTGGACTCAGAAACCAAAAAAGTGACAGTGATCTTTCCTTAACACCTCCATGCACTCTCTAAAGACTCAGCATGCTTAAAACCTCACCTGTGGATAGTTTGAGAAGGAAGGAACATGGTTGTGGGTCACACAAATAAAGAGGCCAGAATATTTTAGTGCATACAGACCACATTTTTATGGGGAAAAAAAGAGTATCTCTTTGTTACAGATACTGGTGGAATCTGAAGTCTCTGTCCCATTATACTCCTTGGTGTTGCACAAACTTCTAAGGTGCACTGTGACCACCGTCATTTGGCATGGGCCAGGGCAGGGACTTCAGGCACCAGAGGTCAGGCAGCAGCTCCCACATACTTCACCCCTCCATAAGGGCTCTTCTGACTTGGGGCATGGCTCCTGTGCTGCAGAGCCTCTAGGCACCATGGCTCTGTCTCGCTCCATGCCCTGGGGATGTGCAAGTGAGGATACAGGCATCATCCCTTCAGCACTGGGAGGTCTTTGCTGGATTCTGACACACCCCAGCCAACTTCTTTTTTCTTTTTTGGAGGGGGTTTGGGATAAGGAGGAGGAAACCAGTATAAAAAAGAATACATAGAAAGGATGACTAGAGTGTGACTTTAAGAGGATATGATTGCAGAGGGCTTGAGCCAAGTTCATAGAATCACAGATAGTTAGGGTTGGAAAGGACCTTAAGATCATCTAGTTCTAACCCCCCTGCTATGGGCAGGGTTGCCTCACACTAGACCATGTCACCCAATGTTCTGCCCAAGAAATATTTATAAATCTTAAAAAGTTCTTAATGAAATCTCAAATAACTGCCATCAAAACCTGGCCTGAAACATCTCCCACACTATTCACAAACAGTGCTAGGACACTGACTGGACAGAGAATAAAACTAACTGATGTGCTACTTACTACCTTTGCTGGATGAAGAGAGTTCAAGGGAAAAATTACTATAAAATTCTACAGACTTAGCATTTTTAATTGGTAACATGAAAATTATTTCTGTGTTTCTCTGTCAAATGTTCCAAAGTCAGGGGTTTTATTCTGCAACACCTTTCATAAAAACTCTGAAATTCAGAGGCAAGGCAACGAGAGTGGTCTGCTTGAAAACTTGTAATGAGGACTGGATGTTTAACTATACTCTGCTCACACGTAAAACCCTTCCTTTTTCAAGCCAGACAGCTCAAAATCCATCCAAACATACGTACATATATAGTAAATGAATCATACTGCTACGAAAGTTGATGAAACTCTCAAAAAAGTTTTCCACTTACAGAACAAGTCGGGTTTGCAAATGCATAGTGCATCTGTTTACTACTTAATAATAACTACAGGTAACTAAACAGCACACATAGTAATTACCAAACTCCACTAAAGCTTCCCATTAATATTTTTAGTAAACTTTCCTTCCATTAAGCATATAATTGAGTATCCACCTTTCTGCAATAATTACAACTATGTTGTATTCATAACAACTTTACTGACCTGCACTGTCTGCACTCCTCAAGTACCTGATATCAATTATGTAAAAGCTCCTGATGTAAATTATATATAAGGCTGGCATGTTATCTCGAAATTGTAACCCTTGCAAAACAAGAGGCACACAACAATTCAATGAAACTAAGCTTCAATAAACTCAACTAAAAGTGACATTTTTCCATGCATAAAATATTTCAGAGCCAAACACCACCACCATTGATATACATACAACTACATATACCACATGGCCTATCCAAGTGCAACTCCCTGCTTCTGAAAGCTGCAAATTCAATTTAACAGCTAGCAGGAAAAGCCAGACATACCGGCCAGCTGTACAGTTTCCTTTATTCAACCCTTCCTTAAGGCTGATGCCCCAGACT
>NW_009911624.1:0-3086 GCF_000696875.1 Nestor notabilis | reverse complement strand
CAGCAGGAACCAGCATGACTCTCAAACAAAGGGTGCCCAGAAAGGTCAACGACTGGAGTAAGAGGGCAGAAAGGTACCTTAGTTCCAGGTCCAGCATTAAGGACAGACACAGCAATACCTACAACTTAAACATAAAACTGAAGAAAGAGCTCTTGAAGAAAAGAGTCTGTGATCAAATTACAGATTCTAGCTCTCCCCTCAGATTCTTAAGCCTGATTCTGGAAATAGACACTTGCTTAGCTGCAGGTAGTAATAAAAATGTGTATTTCCATACCATGCACATATTTAGCCACCTGAATACAAAACTAAAGCTCATTGCAAACAGCAATGTACCCACATCACAGAAACCACATTCTGTACATAAAAAAAGGAAAAGATAACATGGGTAAATAACTGCCACTGCCTGGTTTTGCATCCCTCCCCCTGCAAGACCATACCCTAATTTCACTCAGCTGCATCAGAGAGCCGCACACATGCCTGCAACTGGAGCTGCAGAGGAGGCCCAGAACTGGTCTGTGGAGTGTACAAACACCTTATCTGTATATAAGTTCGTCTCTAGTAAAGGTTTAATTCCCAGATCTGTGGGGGAAACTCTGAAGGAAAAACTTCAGGCATATTTCCAAAAACATTTGTTTAGGATCCACCATAAGAGGTGCTGTAACATCCTGTAGTAAACGCAATTGCAGAATCAAAAGTGCTCACAAAAAAAAAAAAAAAAGACAGAAAATTAAAATTACACGTGCCTTTAGCTCTGCCCTTGAAAAACATATTTTCATGCTGAATTTCAACAGCAGAGCACTCCTGTGGACATCATTTCACTAAGATTACCAAGATAACTTCCTATAATAAAGTTAAATAACTGTATTTTCAGCACTGCAGCCTTAGATTACGTCAGTGACTGCCTTGACAGCAGTTCAGAACTGGGTTTTTAGATTTCTTTTTGTAACACCACTGCTTGATGATTCCCAGTCCCTGCTGCCACTTGAAGAGGTTAAATTCAACATTTAAACTTCTTGTAGTACAGAAATATTATAGAAGCACTTGAACTTTCAAAAAAGTGTAGCTGTCATGCCTGTTCAAGGGCAGAGACACTTAGCAATTATGGAAAAAGAATAACGAACAATGACTAAAATTTGTTCTTGGGCCTTCATTGTCCATCCATGATTATTTCTTTCTACAGTTCTCTCAACACGAGACTCCTGTTGCAAAACCACATAAACTGTTTGACAACTTAAGTGCTCCAGGTTTGTGGATCTGCTTTTATTTAGTGTAGAAGTTTGCATAAGGCACAGTTGCAAAATTCCTCCTCACCACAGATATGCAATTTTTAAAAAGACTTTATTTTAGAAATGGAAAATTAGACAGAGAAGCCAAAATTAACACAATCCTAGGGCTAGTACATCTGAAACCACACATACACAAAATTTATGTTAACCTCCCACTGGAGTGCTCTATGGTTAGTAACAACCTAAAGGGCAGTCAAACAAAACAGGATTCCTGTTGTTTCTATTCCCACCCTGGCTGAAGAGCTTGCTCTTCACAATTACTGTAAATTTACCATCACAATTCCTATTGCTGGTTTTCCCTCCTTTTCTGGTCCTTTGCTGCATCAACAGAGGAAACAAACAGGCTCAACTGGATAAACTAGGTTTTCTTACAATACAGCAAGTAACCCAGGCAGGAAAAGAAAAACCAAATTAAATAAAAGACAAAGTTATTAACATGGAGTGGGCTGGATGTCAACACATGCATGATTATTATGGTTATCTCTAGTGGTGACACTGGACTTTCAAAAGGTAACATTGGACTTTCAAAATGTCATGATGAGCAGGCTTTTACACTAGCCACCATACAGATCACTCTGTTCAAAATTCCTCTAATGTACATTTTAAGAAAGACTGCATAAATTCTCTCATCTGATCTTTATCACGGCAGGTCAAAATTTTTACACTATCAGAACTATCCTCATGAAAATCAGCTGCTGCCTGATGACCTTTTTGGCTTTCTTAATTCAAAAATCCCCAATACCTGAATGTCTTGCCACCATATATCATAGAAGATTCAGCTCGGTGGACCTGGATCCTGAGATGACATTGTGACTGACATTGTACAAACCATAACGTAAACTGTGAACTCTGCAGTAAGAACTTTAAGTCTTCCCTTTCCTTTGAGCTGCTTGAATACAGACTCCCACAACACTGATTGGTGGCATGATTGCAGGAACAGGTAAGTATTACATGCAAAACAATTTAACAACACAGCACAAGCACAACATGTTCCCTGCACTACTTTCTGCACCTTACATTGTTACCTCATTTTTCTGTGTCTGCCTCAAAACTAGCACTACATTAACTCAGGGGTGGCAAGTATCAGAACACAAGATGAGACAACCCTTGGCACATTTACAACTTCCACTGCCTCAGGTGGGACTCGAGCTCCTCCAATAAGGGCCAGACACTCCAGTAACCATACACTGTGCAAACCACATGGGCAGGCATGGTGCCACAACAAGATGCCAGGTTTTCTTATGGGACATGAATCTCAAGCCAAAACAATCTCAGCTGTGAAATGGATGTCTATGCTGGTGGTTAGCACCCAATGCAGTGGAATAGAAATTTCTTCAAGAGGCACTGGGCCGCATCCCTTTATCTGGACCCTCTCTGCAGTCAGTAAGACTCATACAAGGCTAGAGTGCAAGTCTTGCACGGGAAAGATGTCCTGTGCCAAGACCCCACAGCCATCAGGCAGGTGGGTGGCCTCTCTTCTTTTTTCCACCTGGCTGCTGCTGTGGAGGCGAAAGGCATCCGGAACAGAGAAGCCGGTCAGACACGGATCAGGCCTGAGGGTTGCACAGGGAGGAGATGCTGGCCAACCCTCCATGTGTAGCATGAGGTGACCGGGGGTCACCCCAAAACAGCAGCGAGCGGGCAGGCCTGGAATGCCATGCTGGAGGCCGGGGTTTACAGTGAGGCGACCTCCCTACTGCCCGTGTCCCACTGGGCCCCGGTCTGCGCTCCCCGCTTCCTCTCTACACGCCTCAGGGGAGAAAGTGGCCCAAGTCTCCTCGGCACCCCGGCACCCCTCCG
>NW_009911623.1:0-43913 GCF_000696875.1 Nestor notabilis | reverse complement strand
GGGGGAGAGAGAAAAAAGTGAAACTATAAAGTGCAAGTCTTTTTTTTAAATTCATCTATAAGCTGTTGCAGGAGAAATATAAAGGTAATGATGTAAACATTAGAATGGACCAAATAGCTTCTGAATTGGGCTTGTAAAAATAAAGTTCAATCCCTAAGACTGTCATTTTATAGATCCTTTGTATTATATATATTTAATTTCAGTATATTTAGTTAAATGCAATTACACTGTGTGCACACTTCTTCTGTTATTGTTACACACACAGAGCACAAACGCAAACAGATGAAAATGATATTAATTTTGAAAAGTCAAGCATATGAACATTAGGAAATGCCAGAACTGAAGTTGTTTATTTTTGGGTTGCCTTTTGCATACAAATATATTGCTGCCATTTTTCCACCCCTCCTCAGCTTCATTCATCGCAGAGAATGGACTATATTTCTTCAGTGATCAGCTACTAAATAATTTGGATTTCCTTCATTGATTCATGTGTGGGTTATGCCATTTTATTCTGCTCTAAAAACAGAATGCTAGTTTTTCTGTAGGTTTTCTATGTTGTACATCAACGTTGTTTCACTGTATGAGCATTTCAGATACATAAATGGTTTAATTTTCACAGTACTTCTGACCTAAGGTTGTTTCATTCAGTTCTTCAGATGAAGAATGAAGCCTCAAGGCCGTGTGTTCCCACAGTTTTTGGGTGCCTTGCTTGAGATTGTTAGGATTGAGTTTTCAAGCAGCTTTACCTGTACTTGCCAGTTTAATTCACAGCCCTTGTTTGTGAATCATATAAATGTGGAACCAGTAACCAGGCTCTCATGTCAGTTTTCTGGTACAGTAATGCTGTGTTTTTATTGCTTTCAAATTATGGGCATTAAATGGGAAAACCTGGGGGTAGTCAAGTTCATTAACAAATATCTGCCGTACTATTCCCCAAATATTTAGGATCAATATTTGAATCGATTACTCTTACCAAATCTAAGGTAGCCAAAAGTTCCATAATTTATAGTCAAGAGCGAGAAGCCCCAGCACAGCAGAAAAGGTGGGGTTTATATTTTTGAAAATTGCAGTTCTTCGTGCTGTTTGATTTGCATTGTAGATGTTGCCTTTTCTAGGCCATTGCTAATCATCGCTTCTGAGTGAATTGGTCCCGGATTTATATCACCATAAATGAGAAGAGAATCAGGGATGTTGCCTTTGGCTGGTTTAAATCCCACCCAGTGTGTCTCTGTATCTATTTGCAAGATCATTTGCAGCAGTATTTATTGTCTTGCACTGTTTAAACATGAATAAAAAATGTAAATATGCAGAGCACCTCAGATTCTCATGAGACATGACTTTATAACTCATTGAGACAAACTGGACTAAATATGTCTGGTTTACAAACAAAAATCAAAATGAAACTAGACTGCCCCAATCAAAAGGTTTAGGTTATTTTAACTCCTTAACAGACAGATCTTAAGGGTGGGGATCCAGAACACTTTGTTAAGGAAGGGGTGTGCAAAGTACATGTGTACATTTTATTATAGGGGGCAAGGTCAAGATAGCATTCCTTGCATTTTGGGTGGACATCTGTGAAATCTGGGAGAATGTTTTGCTCATGCTAAAGTTCTTTTATGTCTAGATCCTGGAAATGCTCTGACTTCTGTCACATAGTTTGTTCTTCTACAGAAAGTCCAATATACCTAAATAACAGAAGCGTTCATGGTAATTTTCGTCTACAGGCTTGTTGCAGTCTTTCTCATAAACTGGATCTTTGCCATGAAGTTTTGAAAACACGGATGAGGGTCTAGAGTGTCATTCTACTCAGAGCCAGTATAGATATCTGTAGAGGTTTTCTGTGTCTTCTCTGATTCTTGTTTCTGATGAGGTGTGCTGTGATGTTGGGTTCAAATGGGAGTTTTTCTGTGACAAGTGGCTTTGTGGTCAGGTACCTTTCATTGCTTTAGTCGAATCCAACAAGTAGAGAAAGTATAACCCAGGTTAAATAATTTTTCTTTGTGACTGGATAAAATAAGGCAGTTGGAACTAGTAAAAAGTCTTAGAACAAATACAGAACAGTGATTTCATTAAGTTCAAAATATAAATTCATACCTAATAGAACTTAAACACTTATTATTTATTTATTAAAACTTTCGTATGGGAGAGAGTAAATGGAATTCAAGTAAGTTGACACAATTCCTAAGAAGGAAGGTAAGGCTTCTGTCGGTTTCCTCAAGTTACTAAAAAAGAAGCTTAGGAAGAGAAAATCAAGCCTGACAAACTTATTCTAAAGACTTTTCTGCCTTGCTTTTCAGGTCTTGCTTTTCTCAGTCTTACTTTTTAAAAAGCAAGGCTTGATTTTTTATTTTTTTTATTTTTTGCATTGAAATTGAAGGATCTAATTTGATTTGTAAAAAGAAGCAGATTGTGTATTAGCCTGTGTGTAGCTGGTAGATGCACCATCCCTGAAGACATTTGTAGCCAGGCTGGATGTGATTCTGAGTGACCTGATCTAGTTGAAGATGTCCTTGTTCATTGCAGGTGGGGTTGGACTAGATGAGATTTGAAGGTTCCTTCCAACCCAAACTGTTCTATGATTCTGTGTGTGTTCCAAACATTTTTTATCAATTAAAAAGCTTCAGACATGAGTTTCCCTTTTTGTATAAGAAAGATTGCAGCCAGCTAAACTCTCTGATGTGTTTTTGTACTGTGTTTCAGAAGCACTGAACTTTCAAATCTTTAGCAATAGCTGTGTTTAGGACAGCATGGGTTTTGAGAAAGAGCAATGTAGCTTCAAAGATGCATAGCTGGAATAATGATTTCACTGGCCAAACTTTCAATACAGAGTCCACTTGCTGACTTTGTAGCTGCTCAGTAGATCAAGCGATCTGTTAAAGGAAGCAGAAATGTCCTTGTGCCTGTAAGCATATTTAGCATTGCACAGAAATGGCAGACTTTACTCTGGAACTCCATTATTTTTCCCTTTTATTTCACCCATAGATTAATGAACATATAATTTCACTTTGTAGGAAAATGTATTACAGTGATAGTTTTCTTTAGGAGTTACTTCAGCTCCTTTAAGAGTGCGCTGTGTTTGATTCTTGCTGATTAGAAGCTCAACTTTTCTTAACAGCTCTTACCATTGCTGGAGATGCTAACTGAGCATGACAGATGAACTGTATTTAGCTTTATTAAAGTGGGTGACTTGAAGTACCTGAAAAGGGCTGAATCAATTTGTGTCATCTAAATAAGTGGCGTTGCCCATCATTAAAGTAAAATATATTTATCAGGTAGATGACCTCCAGTAACATTTTTCTTGCGTTTATTAATCAATAGATTTTAAAAATACCTACATGGTAGTTATGAAAGCCTTAGTGAAGATTATTGCACACAAAAAAGTGATTAAAGTTTAGTAATGGCTTCTTCCTAAATTAATTGATGGTAGGGTTAGTTTTACTGAGAAGTAAGTTACAAGCACAATAAAAGATGGAAATCATCCTTCAGGTTCATCTGTTATGTTTTACCCTGTAGGAATGACAGCCAAGTAATGATTGATACTTACGAAAGTGTGAATCTGGACCAGTCATGCCATGATAGGTTAAGACTGCATTGCTTCAATTTGTAGTGTGCTGCAAAGTTACTGGAGCCAGAAACATATCCTGCTACCAGCTTAATGATTTCCCAAGTGTGCCCTTTTACTTCCAGCACAGTTCATTTTTCTGTACTGTAGCAACAGGAGGCTAGATGGCTGATACACAATTTCTCATAATATAGGTTCCATAATAGCAGGAGCTCACTTCTAGGATAATTAAATGGGCCAGATCATGTCTTCTTGGTTCAGCAAGTCAGCTGTGCAACTCTTCCTCTTCTCAGTCTCTTCTGTAGCTAGAATCCCGGGCATGGTTTTGGTTGCCAGCACATGTGTCAGGTCATGCCTGTGCTATTAAATAGAGTAAAAAGTGGAAGATGCCTCTGGGTAGTGTACCACTGTCCTTATGTACTGCTTATCTGGGATGTGTCTGGGATGGATTGGCCTGTGCAAAGCAGCACTTTGAGAGACTGTGTATAGTTATACTTACTTCAGTAAAACTGCTGAGACCTGTCTCAAAACAATACATTCAATATTCACTCATTTTGTTTCCCTCCACTCCACACTGTCTTTCAACAATATTCTCACAGGCTGCATTCCTTCATACACACAACTTCAAGTAACTTTGCTGTACTTAATCTAACAGTATAGACAGAAACTTAGAGCTCTCCAAAAGATAGGAAGATATTAAGTGAAATTTAAAATATAATTACCAGACAAATACAGATGGTAACGCAGTAACCAAGCTAGCTATGTATAAGCTACTGTGAATATTAGCAGCAGTATGGTGGCAGGAGCATGACATTCAGGCTTCTAGCCTAGCCATTAGGCTAATGCAACTACTGCGCTTCTGATACACACTCTCACATGCTGAGATCTAACCTGTATAACTTTGCTAAGCATTGCATTGGGCAGTACCTTTGAGTCCAAAATTGATTCTGAAAATACTGTTTCAACTATCCTCATCTTTAGAAGTCTTTACCACGCTGTCTTCAAACTTCAGGTCTATGAGGCATCTGAAGTTGTACATCTGCATATGCCTGTAAATGCAACAGTTTTCAGTGCAGCAAATAACTCAGTGCCATTTTACTCTTAATCCCAGCCTGCTTCAAAAAAGTAAAAAAAAAATTAAATAAAAAAATCTAAAAAACCATGAGCAGCTCAAAAATTGTGTGTGTTTAGAGAACATACTTACTATGCTACAGAATGCGTGTATCAGTATTTTTTATCACTGTATGTTCAAGAACTACTTCCAGTTCGTAAAGGAAGGAATGTTAGATGAGCTGGTTGTCATCCAGACTGTGGGAAGCTCTGGTTTAATATCCTCCTCTGCTTACAGGGTTTCAAAAATATAGCTCCTCCATTGCTAAGAAGTGCATCTTATCCTCTAAACTCAATGGTTTTTTCCAGGTCAAGGATGCTCAAGTTAAGGATAAGACTCTATGAAAGCTCTGCCATATTGTGGAGATTGAAAAGCAAAAAGCTACAACAGAAAGTCTTGCATCCCAGTGGTAGGAGTACTCAGCTGTATGTGAAGGGGCATCCTTCTGGTCTTTGCACCACAGCTAGTATTTAAGCAATAATGAGATAAAGTATACAAACAGCGGGGTAAGTGGGAACTGAAATCAAGTCCCTGCTCACAGGGAGGGCTCTGACCTCTAGCTGCAGTTAGGTGTTCCCTTGTTGTCTTTAGCCTGCTGCATCTGGAACTGCATGGTGGTGTATGCTCAGTGGGGGGCTGAAGAGTAAACTTCCCAAAGCAGTGTATCTCCCTCTGTCTCTTCACATATACCTCTGAAATGCAGAGGTGAAGCAGGTGAACGGCTCTGAAGGTCCAATACTTCATTTGCTTCTGTGCTTTGCCTTTTCCAGAACCTTAATAGGCCTGAGGTTATGTATGAACCTGTAATCAGTATTTCTGTAGGCAAATCGTGGTCAGGTTCATCCTCCTTGGCCTTTTTCCCAGCTGTGCTGATTCACATGGCTTCTCGTTTGGCCAGCTCATCACAGCCCTTCTGAGATGCCCATGTTTTCCCAGGCACAGGTTAGTGAGCTTGTTGATGACCAGTTCTGCAGAGAATTTGTCTCTCGTAGCCATCTAGAAGTAGCCATCTGTATGTTAGGTAGTTAATCTAAAATCTTAATCTGAGTGTTCTTGATTACCAACAGAGAAGGAGGAAGTGGTACCAAGGGCAGTTTTTCTCTTATATCTTTCTCTTTCCATTAAGAAGGAGCTTAGAATAGACGCCAGTGCTCAGATGGCTACACTTCAGTGAGGTGACTAATAGCTTGTCTCTTAGAAAATCTTGCCAAATACAACAACTGGTTCCTCAAATAAGTAAAACAGAGTACAGATCAATATCATTATCTTTAAAATTAAGTGAGTAATTTTAAAGGTAATGTAAGACAGTAAGTAAGGTAAGACATTTGTTCCACTGATTTTAATGGAATTATATGTGATTTATATAGAAAACCATGGTAGAATTAATGGTAATATTTTTTTATATGCTCAGACTGTTTTATAAGAAACGTTGTTTATTCTTCATTGTTGCAATGGTGAATGGCTTAAAATACATGTTTAGAGCAATCATTATAATGATGAACTTATTTGTTTATTTCTCAATCAGCTAGGATTTATACATACATGTTGGAGAAGTCACGTGTCATTATGCAGCCTCCCAAACAGAGTAATTTTCATGTTTTTTACTTGATGATGGATGGGCTGTCTGCTGAAGAAAAGTACAACCTGTACCTCAGTAATTTGTCTGCACACAGGTAGGAAAACAACTATATCTCTAATATTAATATTTTTCTTATTTTAGTGCCTCTTCGCTGTTGAGGTCCTTTCTCCAATAGTTAACATTTGTGTCCTAACTTTTCAATGATCTCTGAAATTATTACTGAGTACCTGTTCATAAGGATTTAAATCTGCAGTACCTGAACACTATCTTAACAAGATCGGAGTATTATATTCATTAGGATTATTGCCTTAAAGGAGAAAAAGGAAAAAAAAAAATCTTAGTTATTTTTCCATCTTCTGTGGACTAGAGTAGGTCTGTTCTTATTTATTTATTTTTTTGCCTTGATGGAACATTTTGTCTTAAGGAAAAACTTTTATTAAAATTATGTTTTTCTCATGGAAGATGTTGATTTTGATGAAGTGTCACTATGTGTAACTGATATTTCCATTTTCATTTTGATATTTACTTTACTTCGCATTTATTAAGAAAAACAGAAACAAAGTTTTGACTACGTTGAAACTAAGGATAGAATTTAACACCTGACACCTAATATTAGGTTTTTGTGTTTATCTCCACATGAGCTGGTTGTCTTGACTCACATTTGCAGTCAAAGGAGATTGAGTCCCTATTCAGCTGCATATAGAGTTACCTGTAGATGTGTGCTTTGGGTGAACTGAACCACTTTTCTGACTTCATAAACTCTTCTGACTAAATCCCCTGTAACAGTTTAAATATAAAAAGCTCTACATGGACACCTAAATGTAGGGTGTCTAAGGCTAAATACACTCCAAATATTTAATACAAGTGGAAGTTTTTGGTTTATCGGGAAACTTTGGAAGTATCTCAAAATTTAATTCAGATTCTTTTGAAAAGAAAACGTATTTCTGATTTAGATTATTTGCTTTTTTTTCTTCAATCTTTCCTAGGAAGAATCACTGCAATGAGAAAAGCCTATTTGGCATTAATGATTTTCTCTTAAATTGGCTAGAATTATAATGAGTATAGAATGTAACTTTAAAAAGACTGACAGTAATTAAAGTTATGTAAAATGAGTGTTTTAAAGTTTTTGTATCTAAGCCTTTTTCCCATGGATTTTTCTCCCAACTTTTCTCTCTTCCACTCTGGGTAATATTTGAATAAAATAGTAGTTCCAGATTTCCCATTGTTTACTAATGTTAGCAGTTCTGGTATTATATAGAATAGTGTAATGCACTAGCTGTGAAGAAACCTGAGGCTAAGTTGCTTTACTAAAAATGACCCACTTCAAAGGAGGGGAAGGGAAGAGTTAAATTCTGTATTTTAAATCTTCTGAAGGATTTGAAGACGAGAAGAATTCTGAGCTCCCAGTTATTAATTTATTCCTCTTCTAGCAAAACTTTTTTAGAATCACTGTTTATTCAGAAAATGAAACAGTTTGAAGTCACTTTGCAAGAAGTTCAAACAGGAAAGAACTTAGAAGAAGCCTGAATAATTAGATTCACACGAACAATGCTTTGTCTGATAAGATACCTGATAAGTATCCAAAAAGAACAAAACAATATTTCTGAATAGATGCCCAAATATTGCAGTACCAAAGCTTTAGAAGTGATTTATAGCTGAATATTTGCGTAAGGCTGCTTTTATCAATAAAGCTTTGTTTTGGCTACGTAGTGTAGATTGTATCTTTCATTACTGAGAGAGAATTTGAGCCAAATATTTTTTACCTTAAACTCCTGATTGTAGTGGTTCACTGGGCTAGATCTTTCTTGGTGGATAAATTAGGGGTGAATTTCTGCTGCATCAGACTCATACATGAATCAGGAAGGCAGGATTTGGCCTCTTACAAATTCACAATTTCTGGCTCAGTCAAATTTTGATGAGATCATATCATCCTGGTAACATCAGTAAGTGAATTTGTCATGTTTTCTTTGAGCAAGTGCAATCTTGACTCTAATAATAAAATCAATTAGATAACAGCCCTGTTGAAATGATAGGTGGCTCATGCCCAACTGCTTTCTGAATAATTATTCTGTTCCTCTTTGCACTGTTTAATATTGCACTTTTATGTAGAAGATTGAACAATCTTAATAAATAATGGCTGTTAAGATCCCAACATAGCCCTATTTTTTTACCTTTTACTTAAGGCATTGCAATATGGGAAACAAGACATATCATTGGGTTTTAATTCTCATTTTAGATAAGAGTACCTTGAAGAGTCACAGTAGTATTGTCAATAGTGGTTATTGTTAGACTTGATGCTGTAAAAGGTGAGAGACTGTTTATGTATTAAGTAGCATATAATCCTGGATTAAGAATTAATGTAAATAAAAGGGGAAATCCCTCCTCTTTGGAGTCACTGAGAGTTTCAGTAAGGCTGGGGTTTCACCCTGATATATAGGGGGAGTTGTTAAATTGTATTTCTGTGGTGTTTGGTGCAATCCTGATAGGGAGCTTGAGCTCAGAAACTTAAATGTATGTTCTTGCAAGCATTATGACTGCTAAGGCCATTGTATGAAGACAAATAGCAGGCTACTTTATGTAGAACCTATATACAACTAGGATCTTTAAGTAGCAAGCCACCTGAATCTAGGAAAGAAGAGGGATCTGAATGACTACATCTCCTACTGTATCTGCATGTGGATCATGATGGATAAAGACAGAAGCAATTCCTGAAAGGTAAGATCATTTTTCCAGATTGAGCAGGGGAAGTATGTCAGAAATAGAAAGTCTCGAAAGGGTGAATCAAGGTTTTTTGATTGACAATAACTACTCCCATGTGTTCACTGCATTCAGAAGCTGATTTTTATCATCACTTCCTTGATTGAAATTTCCAAAATTTCTACTAACTTGGTATGTTTCAAGAAAACCTGCAGAACTTTATCTTGATAATGATGTGTAGTAGAGAGAGATTAGAGATTTGATGTTATATTCTCAATTTGTTCTTCATTTGTTTTTTATTTTATTTTATATCTTTCTGGGTACAGATACAGTCCATTATTGTAAGCATTGCTTTTCTGGCATGTGAAGTTTAGTCTTATAGTAAGAATATATATTAGCTTTTCCAGCACATTAAGTTTAGCTTCATAGTTACCGTAGATACTAACATAGTGATGAATCTTGCAACCAAAGTGAAGCAGAGAGCAAAGAAGAGAGGTAACAATGGTGACAGACCAGCTTGTAAATGGTCTTCAACTCTGGTGCAGACATCAGAAAGACAGGAAAGGAAAAATGAGGGAAATACAGAAAAAAATTGAAAGACCCACTAATATTGCTTTGGGCCAATTGCTTCATATTAGCATTGATACTGCAAAGCTGTAGTATATATAACAATATAAGAATGTCTTTGTGTAATACGTATATGCAAGATACTCATACTTTCATTAAGAACCATGTCATTACATTTGTATATGTATACTAGAAATATAGCTTAAGGCTACGTAACTGTAGATAATGGTTTGAGAAATGATGATGGGTTTGGCAGCTGTTCAACTTGATGTCACCATTTTCAGTTTAAACAAGGTTGCTAACTCTTCTAATTGTACTGTTATAGCTTTTGGTAGCATAGGCAAACTGATACAATGTTCTCAATATTGCAAGGTGTTTTGACAGACATTTTTTAGTCCTCCCTTGTAATGTCAGATCTCCGTCACCCAGCATTTATAAGTTGAAATATACTGCTTGTAAATAAGCTGTATGTGTAAAACTAAATAACTTCAGACTGGAAAATGTTCATCTCCACATTCATGCAGAAGCTGGAATGTGGTCAGGGAGTACATTTTGTGCTTGCATTGTCAGACTGCTGTTCCCAAATGTGTAAAACTTTCCTTCCTCCCACAGAACAATGAAGCGCACCGCAGTGTATGTTCTTTCTGCCCGCACAGTTTCCCCTACCCCCTAAAAAGCAGGGGAGGACTAAAACTGCAAAATAGTTATAGGTCAGTTCACAGAACTGATGTATCTTCTGTTACAGTTTTTCGGTGCAGGTGTCCTCTTCACTGTCAGTTAGAAAACTTGCCATTAATTTCATGTATAAAGTAGCAATTTGAGTGACCTACTGAATTTCTCATTAATGTCTAAACTGATCAGAACCTCTTTGCTTGATCACTGAGGAAATCATTCCCTATTCTATAAGGTTGGCCTTCAAAAAAAGGCTTAAAAATTACAGTGCTGTCCCAATAAACAATTTTCAGAGGCATGAAATGTGAAGCCTTACGTCTGATTTTTTGTGTGTTTCTAGTTATCATCTCTTCTAACAATCACAACATGTGGAAAAATGTGATTATTCTAGTATTGTCCATACTGATTCCCACTCTTACTTTCCTACACACACAAGAGCTTAAGATGGGAATTTTCAAGACCATGAGTGGCCAGTGATCACAACTTTCCCTAATATAACATATTTAGGAATTAGCTTCATTGTTTTCTTACTGCTATATATAAAAAGCCAGGAAAACATTGCATCTTTCCATGCCCTCTCCGTTTCTTTTATTTTCTTTTATCTTCAGATTTTCTTTCAGTTTTTTTGATTATTATCTCATGTAAAATGTAACAGAAAGAAATACCAATCTTGAAATAACAGTTTTCCATACTTGTGTCACTTGTTCACAAAGTCTAATGATACAAGGTAAATTCATAGAGAAAACTTGGGAGGTTTTAAATTAGTCCCACATAATTGGAAAAATAAACATTTTTGGGATGTTTTAGTCCTCTGATGTACCATGCTCTTTTCTTGTACACAAACCTGATAGATCACTTTTTTCTTCATGGATATTCACTTTAATTTAAGCTTTTAGTACCCGCATAAAATCCAGCTGTGTCCAAAAATTCACAGAGGTGTTTATACAGTACTGTCTTGATCCTCTGCTTCACAGTTTGGATCTGAATACTGTGAATGAAATAACTAGATCTGGAAGGATTACATCAGATTTTCCTATGAGTAGTCCTGCTGGAGTAATAGTTTCTATATGAAGTGCCAAGTTACATCACTTTATCAAACTGCCGTTAGACTTCATGTGCTGAAACTCAGCACAAGTTAGTTCTACCAAAATTCTCAGTCTCACCCCAGTAAAGTATAGTGTTGAGGCTCCATGAATTTCAACTTTGTTTTAAAATCCTGCAGACAAATAAAGCTCCAGGCAATGAGAGTGGCATTCATTGTGTTTAGATTTAAGAGGAAGGTAAAGATCAGACTCCGAGTTCCTCAGCTGTGTTTCGCTTTTCCATTCTGGGAGGTATCGGCACAGGAAGAGAGAAAAGTTGTGACAGGAGGTGTTAGGCGTACCATCCCTATAGCTGAATGACCATGAGGGTCAAGTCCCTCTCATTATTCTTGGCTAAAACCTCTTCCTAATTCTTCTGTGCAAATGGGGAAATCATACTGGGTACGACGTTCGAACCCTGAAAACGTTCTCAAATGCCAGTGACATTTTTGCTAGGGCTGCTTTGAGTTGTGTGTTTCCAGTACCATTTCCAGAATTTAGGCAGTTCTGTGTAATGGCCAGAGAGGAGTTGGAGCATGTGCTGCCCCATGTGGGCATGGGAGATGAGGTGGAGAGTTGTGCAGGGTCCCCACCTTCTTGGCACATCCCTGCAGCACCCAGCGGGTCCAGGGATGGTCACTGTGGTCAGACACAGCCCTGGAAGGTTGGGAAGGGCCATGGCAGTGGCAATGGGCCAAGGCCAGACTGGGGTGTTGGCCCACATAAGAGGGTTCAGAAGTGTCTATGGCTGATCCCAGCTCAGGCTAGCACCAATGCCTGAGCTCAAAAGCTGCTTCTGAACCAACAGGGTTTCCAACAAGGCTTTTTGCACAGCCCAGGCAGCTAAACCCTCAAGAGGGGCAAGAGGCATTCAAGGCACCTACAGAAACATAAAAGAGCCTTCATCAACTTTTAATGAGAGTTAAGAAAAATCTAATTTCCTCTGTCATTATCAATAAGCAGCTAAATCTTCAAAGTTCTCTATTAGTTGCTCTCTTTAACACGTGTATATTTTCTTCAATGTGTATTTTCTTTAGCATATTGCCTGTAAACTTGTACTTAATTAAAACTTTCTATACAAGCAGCTTGTGGCAACTATTAAGTTAATGATTTGTAGTTTGTCTGTCACTCATTAGGCTTTTTTTTTTTTTTTTTTTG
The DNA here is from genome assembly GCF_000696875.1 of Nestor notabilis. Classification (NCBI taxonomy): domain Eukaryota; kingdom Metazoa; phylum Chordata; class Aves; order Psittaciformes; family Psittacidae; genus Nestor; species Nestor notabilis. The sequence continues at coordinate 31,485 of NW_009911623.1, read as the reverse complement.
CTATAGATCTTTTGGCAAAAAGTTGAGTTCTTAGTAAAAATGTGAGTGAAGAAGAGGAAGAACCTGAATGAGTCTCCCACTTCTTTTTCCTTTCCCAACCTATTTTTTACCTTCCATTAAATTATACAGATAAATTATCACTCATTTCTACTTTCTTTATGTTCATTTTCCTGAACTTAGCATTGGCCACCCTACTAAGACATGAACTAAGACCTTAAAAAATTAGATGTGCACTTGATATTTTACAGAGAATAATGAATTTTAAAGACTGGATGACTACATTTGAGTGATTCTCGAAGACAGAGTCTGAAATTTATCATCTTGCTATTATCTTATTCCAACAGAGTTCTTTTGTAATGAATGCTGGCTAGAAAGTTAACTTTCAAATCATTATACTGAAATTATTTGAAAAAAAAAAAAAATACTTTGCCAAAAGTAACTCTGGTGCACTTTGAGAAAAAGTGATTGTCTTTGGGTATTCAAGCTAAATTCAGTTTCACATCTTCATATCTAATACAATTGAATTCCCGTCCTTTCCTCCCTCCCTGCTTGTAAACATTTTACGTAGCAGCTTGGTGGTTTAGGGGCAGAGCTTAGATTATTATGAAATAATCTGGGGTCATTATAATTTTAAAAGGTATTTCTGAGACGTCCAAAGTTAACATGTATTTTCTTTACTTTCTTATGCTTCAGGTGTCTCAAAGTAATATACCTTGAATTTGTGTGTGCATGCACGTATATAGGTGTAACAAATGTTATTTATGCTCAAGTTGTTCATTTTTTTTCTATTTCTCTGCTTTTCCCACGTTCATTCTTGTCCTCTAAAAGTCTTTTAAAATGGAAGTTTTGGTTGAACAAGTAAAGCTGTACTTTTTTGGTACTGTGCAAGTTTTTCTGTCCTAACTTGGTTATATGCAGTGCATTCCTTTTCTCCAAAAAGCTTGCATTTTAAATACATTAACGCTTGTAAGACAATGCAGTGATACATGTAGCACAAGCTATGTATATAAGCATTACTAGACAGCAAAGGACCATTGGGGTATAAAGATTTTTCAAGCATGCTTGGCAAACTGTCTAAATAATGTGAAGATGCAGTTTCCAACAAATTTCAAGAACTAAAGGAGTTAACTATCAATTAATCTTGCTGGAGTTTGTTTCAGTACAATAAGTGAATATGGATAGGTGAAGCCCTAAGTAAAAGTGAAAACAGTTTGGTGGGATTCTCCCCCCCCCCCCCTTTTTTTTTTTTCCCCCCCCCTTTGTTTCTGGGGGGGGGGGGGTGTTCTTTTAAACTACATGGTAGCAAGTAACATAAAAATTGTGCATTTCCATCAGTTCATATCTTCCTCATATGATTTACTTATATGGTAGCTGTCTAATGAAAAGCTTTCACTGTGAATGTTTATTTCTTAGCTATCCTCATACAGTACCACTGTGAAAACCTGATTTGCAACCAGTAGTACTATTTTAAGGACAAGATCTGTAGGTTCTGAATGAAATGAGGCAATTCCATGTACTTAGGTTCCAGCAAGGTCTGACAGCTAAACTTCACCAGCTTGTTACTAGGAAGATAATGGAGAGACGAGAAGCAGATATATTTGTCTGAGGTTCTGGAGCAGGTTTAAACTTGCTTCAGTGAGTTTTATATCTGTGTAACCTGGAATAATTTCAACATCAAAAGAATTGTCTAAATTTTCTCTGTTGTCTTTTGCCTTTTGTTTGTTTGTTTGGGGTTTTTTGTTTGGTTGGTTTTGGTTTACTTTTGCTGCATGCCATTTATTCTTTTCCTGTTTACTCTGTATTTACTGATGTCTGAATTTTTTCACTGATATTTTTCTTGAGGTTGAACCTTCTTTACTGCATGTGTAACATGCATATTCCAGCAGAATATACTTTCACCCTGTTCTCTTTAAAGTGTTTTTCCCTGCCCTATTGTAACTTCAGCCTCTACTTCCCTTTTATTTCAATGGTAATAATCTTTACCCCAGTACTCTTGCCTTCTTCAATTTTCCTTTGCCTTACCAAGTCATACAAGTTTTCTGAGTAAGGAGAGTTCATGAGTTTATTCAACTCTTTTTATTCTTTTTCCTCCCCTGAAATAAACAGGACTTGAACTAAAAGGAATGTTGAGGGTTGGGATTTTTTTTCTGTGTGTGGTTTTCTGGTTGGTTTTTTTCGGGGAGAGAGTTTGTCTCATTTTATTCTTTCTTTGAAATTCAGGCTCCATTAATGTCTCGGAGCATGATCTTCAAGCATCAGTGTTGTTCTTTACACTTCAAAGAAGGAAGAGTTGAGAGGCAACACCAGTAAATGGCTGATGTGTGTGATTTCTTATGCTGGATAGTAATAATCATGACTAACTCAGTTTTGTTGAGGATGGACACCAGATAATATATGTTGTTTAAGATACATCTTCATATTTAAAAGCGATATTGATTAACTAGAACTAATTTTATCTAATTCTAATGTAACATTTTACAATACATGTTTTCAGATATATCTGAGATTGAAAAATACAACAAAGTAACTACACTGGGTTGTTGGGTTATTTTATCCAATAATGATTTTTTAAAGTGTACTCTATGGTCTAATTTGTCTAATTTTTCATATTCATGTACTTTACTTCTGTTCAGCCAAGCTTGTAGGCTTAATCTCTTATTTTAGACCTAGTCTCTCATATTTTAGGCTTATACTTCCAAATTTTAATGAAAATTAATTGGAACCCTAAGCAGCCTTTTAGTGTACAGAAGAGATTTTTCAGTGTTTTTTAACAGGTTACGTATGATCTTCATCCCTAAGATCATCATTGTGCACCTTAATATTCAGGAAATAGATAGCAATACTGTCAGCATTAATATTATACAGTATCTTTCTGAAAATTGAGTACATTTTAAGACATTTACATTTAAATGTCTTAAACACTGTCCTTCTGTGAGATATTGTGGATAGTTGTGTCCTACAAGATACATTACTGGGAGGTTAGTGCTGCAATTACAGAAGATATAATCAGGATCACAGCTTAAGTTTTCAAAACAGAAGTGAAATATTCATTTGTGTCGTCTGCTTTATTTTGCAAATTAAGTGGTTATTTTAATATTTGCAGATACCTACACCTCATGCATAAGGTATACCTCTCTGTTATTAATTTTATTTCACAATATTTGTTTTGAGTATCTGGCTGTGCAGTTGTTTTGAGTGGTTCATCCTGAATTCAGGGTTAAGTACGTACACACCTGCACACTTGCATTCTAATTACAAGATACCCAAAACAATATTTTTCTACTTGAAAGCAGAGGTACATTAGCTTTGGATTTTGATGTTTAATTTATTTATTCCAGTTTCGACATTAGCTGCTTTTGACATTACTGTTTTATTCTCAAAGGATCTTTTAAGAAAATACAGCTCCAATGATGTTTAATAGTAATTAATTTACATAAAATCCAATAATAATTTTTATTTAACAAAGTAAAGGTAGTAAAATAAGCCTGAGACTTAGCTCTGTGTCTTTGTCTTAGGTCCCAAGGGGACTTGTTATTTGTCTGTCTTTCAGAATAAATGTTATAGAAACTCTGCTTTGTTAAAGAGAATAAATCTGGAACTCATATTCCTCTGGGTATTTTCTTTCATTTGATATTTAAAAGCCTATCTTCATTGTGTTTTTCTTCATACATATTGATTGAATAGTGGCAGAGGACACACAGCATTCTGTTAGCAGACTGAGGTGAAGGAATCATTAATTACAAGTATCTTTCTTTTCAACAACTGTTTTTCTCTCCATCATAATTCTAACAAGCCAAAGGTTTAGAACTAACTATATGTAAACAAACATGTTTACATGTTTTTTTCCGTGAATAAATTATATGTATGTTTAGAGTGGTATGGTAGAGGCAAGACACACCTTGTGTTTCTGTATTTTGTCCTAAAGGAACTCAGATATCTGGTATTCTTTGGTATTTTACATTCTTTCAGCGCCAGAGAGAAGTTTGGAACATAAAAAGTAACATCAGGCCATACAAAAACGTTTTGACTTTGGCCTTTTTATAGCTCTAGTCAGTTTACTTCTGCATGTTTAGTTTTATTCCATAAACTTGCATTTTATTCGTTTGACTTGGCATGATACCATTTGCTATTTCTTTGATTGAGACAGGCTTTGTCTTTCTTGTTTCCTTTGGAGTAAGCATGATATGGAAACAAATACAGAAAATAAGAGGATAAAAATCTCTGTGGCAAAAAAGATAAAGAATGGGAAGCAGCAAAAATGAAATCTGTTTAATCCAAGGGAAAGAAACAAACTTGGTAATTAAGAGCATTGGGATCTATAGTCTAATGAATCATAGAATCATAGAATGGTTTGGGTTGGAAAGGACCTTAAGATCATCTAGTTCCAACTCCCCTGCCATGAGCAGGGACACCTCACACTAAACCATGTCACCCAAGGCTCTGTCCAACCTGGCCTTGAACACCTCCAGGGTTGGAGCATTTACAACTTCCGTGGGCAACCCATTCCAGTGCCTCACCACCCTCACTGTGAAGAACTTCTTCCTTCTATCTAATCTAAACTTCCCCTGTTTAAGTTTGAACCCGTTACCCCTTGTCCTACCACTACAGTCTCTAATGAAGACAACATACATCTGACTTAGTTTTATCAGAAAACTAAACATACAATAAAACATTGTTTGGAATAAATTGCTTGAAATGGAGAAAGAAAATGCAAAAATAAATATAACATGAACCATATGACTTTCTAATTTGTTGTGAATTCTGTTGATGAGTCTTACACCTTAAAGTTTTTGGCCTGAGTTCAACATTTTGTTAGAAAAAAGAAATTTCCAAAGACCCGTAGAAGTCATATTGAAGTTATATTTGGTCTTCTTTTGAAGAAATTAAGTGCTGACTGTTTAGGCAGCCCACTGATATTTCACATCAGACTGAAAATGGATATAGCTCCAATGGATGCAATTGCCATATAAATCCTAGTTTAAATAGTAATGGGATTAATCACTTATAAAAATGGTAGAGGAGCTCATTTGGCTTTTAGTTTAAGTACAAAATATGTGTCTGCACTTTACTAGAATGCTAATCATCTCATATGTGGGGAGAGATTCAGTGGATTCAGCTTCTGAAACCATTTAGCTATTACATTGCATAAATCTAGAGCGATAATCTAGTTCTGCTATTTGTATTTCAAAAGTCACTCTCAGAATCTTCCTGATAAAATTACCAGAGATGAATTTCCAGTCAGGAATGGGTCATTAAAGAAATTGTTATTGGCATATGGAAGCCCCAGTCATTGAACCCAGCTCATCTCAATGCTAGATCTAAGAGAGACGATACTCCTCACTATTGTTTGAAGTACTATCTTCCCTGAGCTCCCTGGGCTAGCTTCAATTTTTCACTGCTCTGGGGTAACTTTATAGTTACTCTAGCAAACTCTCTTTTGGAGAGTCAGGCAAGGTCAGCCCAAAGTGTAGCACAGTTTTCTACCCATAGTTCTTTCATTAATCCTAACTCAAAATGACCTCTACACTGAGGTTAAACCTCATTGTGTCAGGTTAATGCTATTCACAGTTTCCTTTGATTCCTGTCAGATTTGAATATGGACTTTTTTGTAGTTAAAATATAACTACTCAAACTGAGATTTGTTTAAAGCCTAGAAGTTACCAGTCAAGTCTTCTGAAAATGATAATTGAGTACTAATGACTAGAAGATGTTAGGGTAACAGTTTTATACAGCTCCTAAAAATCACAGCTTCATCAGTTTGGCTTCTAAAATTATTTTATGCAATATAATGCAGGAGAGAATGGTACAGGAATACTTTATACTGAATCACCCATTACCCAGATGATCTGTGAAACTTCTTTATTCAGTGTATAGGTCTTGTCTAGCTCCAGTTAGTTTATGACACATCTCTTGGAATCATGGCACAAAGTGTTACTGCTGCAGCTTAGTGCAGTACAACATAAATCATATGAAACTTAATGTACTCAGTGATGATATCAAAAGTAAACAAAAATAGTTTAAAGTCACTTTTGATTGGCAGCCAACAGATGTAAAATAGTACAGAGGTTTTGGAGAAGCTTAATAATTTTCATACATATCTAACTAGAGAAAGCTGTATTTTTATCAGATCTGTGCAAACAGCACTCTGGGAAGAACTCAATGGGTGTTTAGTGTTTCAAGAAACATGTATGAGGTTCTGTGCTTCCTAACACACCAGTTTGGACTCAGTGTTCTTAAAAAGGTCTTAAAGGTCTTTTCCAACATAAATGATTCCATGATTCTATGATTCTGGTCTGTGACCTGTCTGTGCTAATAAGGCTTCTGCTTACCTGATGCGAAATTTTAACATTTCTTGAATAGTAGTAGTATAGATGAGAAAAACTGTTAAATCTAGTTTGCAGAAGGAGCTACGCAAAGGAAGTAGTCTGAAATAAAACCTTATTAGAAATTTTCTGCTGACTAAAATGATGGAAAAGGACACTGAAACAATGTAGAAATGCTATTTGACAAACAGCGTTTGTAACCGTAATTACAGAGAAGTATGATTTATGGCTTATGACGAATGCTGGCACATTCTAATTTCTGCTTTAACCTTTTATGAAATTTTAACTGAATGATGAAATGGGTACAAATCAGTTTACCAAGCTGGTGTTGCAGCTTAGTATTAAACTTACACAGTAATTGCAGTGTTTATTTTGACGCTAGTACACTGACACCAGTTTTGTGATCTGTTTTGTTCACCCAAGGAGTGGTTTACAGAGACAAAAACAGTGCTAATCACATGTAAAAATATATATATATATATATATCTGTGGCCTTTCTCAGTAAAAATGAATAATGAAAGCAATATTGTTAAATAGGAAAATCATTTATTTAGTAGAATGATTTGTTGGAAAACAGCTGGAGTCCGTCCTATGTCATTAAATTTTTCCAGCAGTGAATAAAACAGAGAGAGTCTATATGACCCTTCTTTGATATGTTTTTCTGTTGAAATTGTTGTTTGCTTGGGCTTTATTTTCTAACACTTTCCTGTCCAAAACCAGATGGGTTAAAACTGCCACTGCTAGAGATTGTACATTTTTATCATAATATTTCTAAGTATTTCTTTGCACTTACTTCCGTATACGTCATGTCTATGGTTTCAGGTGCAGCTAAAGAAATCAGATTCGCTATTAGAGATGCATCTGTACTTTCTTGTACCTGCAGTCCTTCCCCCATTTCTATCATTGTCTCAGTAATTGCTTTCCTGGTACATTTTCATCTCTGTTATGTATATTTGCCGTATTTCCAGACCTAATCCCTTGTTTAAACAGAACTCCTCAATCAGGTAGCAATTAAGAGGAATGGAGCAGCATCTAATAAAGTAAGTACTATGATGAACTTAACTTCAGTAAGCGTATTGCAGAATTAGGTTGGATCTTAAGTGAAAGCTAGATCAAATGGGAACATCGTATCAAGTTCTGTGGTTTTGTAGTTTATTCTGAAGCCTGTTTTTTAAACATTCAGTTGTAATCATAGAATTATAGAATAGTTAGGGTTGGAAAGGACCTTAAGATCATCTAGTTCCAGCCCCCCTGCCATGGGCAGGGACACCACACACTAAAACATTTCACCCAAGACTCTGTCCAACATGGCCTTGAACACCACCAGGGATGGAGCATTCAATAACCTGTTCCAGCACCTCACCACCTTCACAGTAAGGAACTTCCTTATATCCAACCTAAACTTCCCCTGTTTAAGTTTGAAGCCATTACCCCATGTCTTATCACTACAGTCTCTAATGAAGAGTCCTTCTCCAGCATCCTTGTAGGCCCCCTTCAGATACTGGAAGGCTGCTCTGAGGTCTCCACGCAGCCTTCTCTTCTCCAGGCTGAACAGCCCCAACTTTCTCATCCTGTCTTCATAAGGGAGGTGCTCCAGCCCCCTTATCATCCTCGTGGCTCTCTTCTGGACTTCCTCCGACAGCTCTATATTCTTCTTATGTGGACAATACCAGAACTCTACACAATACTCTGAGTGAGGTCTCAGGGGAGCAGAGTAGAGGGACAGGATCGCCTCCTTCAACCTGCTGGTCACACTTCTTTTGGTGCAGCCTAGTATATGGTTGGCTTTCTGGGCTGTGAGCACGCACTGCCAGCTCATGTTAAGTTTCTTATCAACCAACACCCCTTCTCTGCCGGGCTGCTCTGAATCTTTTCTCCGCCCAACCTGTAGCTGTGCCTGGGATTGCCCTGACCCAAGTGTAGGACCTTGCACTTGGCTTGGTTGAGCTTCATGAGGTTTGCATTGGTGCACCTTTCAAGCATGTCAGGGTCCCTCTGGATGGCATCCCTTCCCTCCAGCATATCAACCAAACCGTGTAACTTAAGCATCATCAGCAAACTTGCTGAGGACGCACTCAATCCCACTGTCCATGTTGCTGACAAAGCTGTTGAACAAAATCAGTCCCAACACCAACCGCTGAGGGACACCACTCATTACTGATTTCCAGCTGGACATTTTGCTGCTGACCACAACCCTTTGCATGCGGCCATCCAGCCAATTCTTCAACCACTGAGTGGTCCATCCATCAAATTGATGTCTCTCCAATTTAGAGACAAGGATGTTGTGTAGGACAGTGTCAAAAGCTTTGCACTAGTCCAGGTAGATGAAGTCAACTGCTTTGCCCCTATCCATCAGGTCTGTAGCCCCATCACAGAAGGCCACCAAACTGCTCAGGCAGGATTTCCCCTTAGTGAAACCATGCTGTCTGTTATCAACCACCTCATTGTTTTTCATGTGCCTTCGCAGGCTTTCCAGGAGAATCTGCTCCAAGATTTTGCCAGGCACAGAGGTGAGACTGACTGGTCTATGGTTCCCTGGGTCTTCCACCTTCCCCCTCTTGAAAATGGGAGTTACATTTCCCTTTTTCCAGTCATCAGGAACTTCACCTGACTGCCACGATTTTTCAGATATGATGGACAGTGGCTTAGCAACTTCATTCGCCAGCTCCTTCAGGACTCATGAGTGGATTCCACCAGGTCCCATGGACTTGTACACATTTGTGTTTTAAGATGATTTTGAACCTGATCCTTTCCTACAGTGACCCTAAGGTCTTCATTCTCACAGTCCCTGCATCTGCCTTCCAAGACTTGGGTGGTGTGGTCTATGCAAGATTTCATGTTAGAGCTTTCATCTGCTGTGACTTTATGGAGAGGGCCGAGAAGATGTGAGAGTAACACACACACACATTTATCCATCTTGTTCCCATTTTTGGTAGTCCTGGAACACAGTTGGACTGAAATAGGTCCTGGGGCAGGGGGAAGCAAGGCAGATCTTGCATGAATTCTCCATAACTGAACCTTATGTACAGTATCATGTTGCTTACTGGCTGTGTGAAAATCAAGACCCTCTGCTTACGTTAAGGGGATGGCCACTAATGATTGTGGATGGTTGATTGCTAAATAGATAATATACATAAATAAATACATATTTATTCCCTTTGAAGTAGAAACGACAATATTCTTGCTTTGGAAAACAAGATGGTAAAGTTAAGCACTGCATCAACTCATATTCATGTATTCTGTGAGACTTTCATAGCCCGTGATAGGTAAATAATTGTTATTGGTTAATCAATTGATTATATTAATCGTTCCTAAAAATGTCTCATTCTTATGTAAATACTGTATATTTCCCAATATTTCAGAAGTCACTAGAGTGACTAGTTTCTTGGGGGGCCCTAAGTGGTTTTGTTTGGCCAAATTAAAGGGCTTTAAAGGGATCTTTGTGTTCAGCATTACTTGTTTAGTGGACATACCCAAATACACATGGCTATACCTACATATACAGGAGGAAGAGGGCTTCTTGTACCTGAGCTGATCTGAAACTGACCCATGAACTACAATCAGCAGTTATATGAAATAATTTTGAAGTATATTATCAACAATTTAACTGGGTATGTATGCCAGTTATAAGTAGGTAACCAAAACACTTTTTAAAGTTTAGATCTGATGCTGTGGCTTGTAACCCAGTAAGCTTTATTTAGTGAATCAGCATTTTAAAAGTAGCAGACGCTAGCGGAGAAATGCCTTGGGGCTCATAAACTTAATGATATTTAACTATCAACTAATGACAAAGTGAGTCTGAACATAGAAATACAAAATTACTCTTGGTAGCAGGAGCAAAGTTCAAACACAATTTCTGAAGCATTTCAGGACATGGATTGGACCAGTTTGCACTTGCATGCAGACTGACTTAGGTTTTTTCCAAGTTCAGCAGTACTTGGTATTTACTACTTTTTTATTATTGTCATCGTCATTGCTATGCTCCTTATTTAATGTATATTCAACTCAAAATTATGTTTGTAAAGTGATAGTTCACAGAATTATGATCTGAGTGATTCTGTCATATAAAATACTAAATTTTATGAGTCAGAGAAACAGCACTACGAGGTATACTGCCTTTATTATTTCTTCTAATATCACCAGAGGTGTGAAAAATTTTATTTTGAGTCACACCTGTTGTGCATTCAATTTTTTCTTTAATGGAATTATCCTAGATTTACATATTAATGTATTTTTAGTAACAGAAGGCTTGGGTCTCTGATTTAAATATATTCTACAGGAATATCTATATAATTTAAAAAAAAAAAAAAGTGTACTTCAGTGTAGCCTAAAGAGATTTGGCATTTTGAGAATAAAAACCAAGCTGTATTTCTTCATTTTCCATTTGAGTACATCCCCTGTCTGTAAAAACTTATGTACTTCATAATGCAGGTACATGTACAAAATTATTTGAAAATTTGTCTTCTGAAAATGTCCAGACAAACTATTTACTGAGCAACACACAGGCTAATACAAGCTTTCTGTGCTGAAACCAGTTTACACAGGACATATCTTAATGGGTGATTTTTTTAGTTTAGAAAATAAAAATAAGAGCTGTGTTCTGGCTATCCTCAAATCTGTCTGCAGTGGATTTTTTATTAATATTATGCTGATACCTTACTTCTTGACATTAACAAAGCTATTCCTATTTTTGAAATGCTGGTTTTGGTGCTTTATTGCCATAGTCATGAGCAGAAATCTATGCACTTAAATGGTTATCAGTAATTCCAGCTCAGTGCTACTACATAGCATTGTTCAAAGGATGCAAAATTTGTTCAGATTGGAATAGGTTTAAAAGCAGGAGACAAAAGAAAAAAAGGCAGTAAAATATGCCCCTTTTCCCTCAGAGAAAAAACCAGAAGCTATTCATTATCATCATGTTCTGTAAATGTTGTTTACTTCATTGATGTCAACTGTTCTGCTTTGTCTTTATCTCATTCCTGTTTACATGTCAAACATTACTAAGTGCAAGGCAGCTTTTCCGCACTAAGCAGAATACATTGTCCTCTCATACTCACATGGGACGTCTAAACAAATAATGTTTGTTGTTATTTCTTATTCTGTGACTTTGTAAATACAGTAGAGATTAGTGGAATTTATTTTTGAAAGGTAGTTTCTGGGTTTTAAACACTCGATACACTTTAACCCAGCAGTTTTGAAAACATTTTTAAAAACATACATAAAGCTATGAAGTCACTCATTCTCAGCCTGACAGAACTGTCCTTAAGTTTGATGTTTAGCTGTCCCTAAATTATGTCTCAGTATTTAGTGAGTAGTCACAGGAATAACCCTTTAGAAAAATTTGGTGTGTTTCAGAGAAAGACTTCACAAATATTTAATGTGAGGGCAGTAAACTGACCTAGTTGTAAGAAAATTGATTTATAAATGGTTATATTTTGTCTGGGACTAATTCGTGTCTGACATACTATAATTTCCACCTTAGCTTACAGTAAAAATTAACTGATCTAATAATGTTGAATTTTCAGTGATGACCATTGTGCTTAATCAGGGTTACCACTCTGATCTGGATGGAAAGGAGGGATGCAAAGGCAAAAGCCACACACTTTTCACATGATTGTTCAGGTACATGGTTCATTGGGCAGCATTAATAAGGGGAAGGAAAGGATTTAGCTTGTTAATCCATGCTTCTTAATACAATGTCACATTAAATGACACCCACAACATGCATATTGATTGTGTTAGAGCTGGAACCTGATTGTGAAATACTGCTTCATCCTCCTGTGACGTTGGGTCTCTTGAGAATTTTCTAGCAACAAAGTGTCAATTAATGAAGATTTTGTAGTAAGAAAAGTCCAGTTAAAACTGGTTTTGTTTAAGACTTTGTATGAAGACAAGTAGAGGCAAAAGATAAGTCTGTGTGGCTCATTGTGGAGTGTAACAGAGGCACCTCAGATGATGCCATGCAAAAAATACCATAGCTGTGTTAGGGCAGTGGTCCATCTGAGGTAATTAGCCTCACTTACTGTGCATTCTGTGCTGCACTTAGGTCATATAGGTATAGTTCAGAAATCTTGGCACAATACTTCATTGCATTGTGTAGCAGTAAATGTCTAATAAGGTGATATGCCTGGGAATTATGTAGGTAATGCTTAGGGCAGCTTCAAGTCTAGGTCTCCAGTACTACTTATGTCCTGTCTCACTTAAACACCTCATCTGTTTTTCTTAAGTAGTAAATCAAAGCTCAACATAGAGTGTCAACCTATAACTTCCAGTTGTGCTTCATATCAACATTTATTATGATACTGATTCAACAGAAATCAGTGGGATGAAACACAGATTCGAAGTTAGGTACACATAAATATCTTGGTGAATTGGGATAACATACAGTGGTGGAATAAATCATTATTCTGCATAGTAGATGTAAACTCAGCAAAAAAAAAATATTATTTCTTTCTTGTTGTTCCAGTGGTCTGAAATCACTAAATATGATGTTGTGATGTGCATGGTCTGTGTTTGGTTTTGGAACTGTTGATGCAATATTTTATAGAAGCTAATAGCAGGGAAATGACACATGCAAATGGATCAGAAGCAGAAAGCACACCATAAAAGTTGTAATTCCTCTAAGGAACTGGTTACCCTGGGATCTCAGAAAGGCACAGATTATGACATTCAGTCTTCTCATGCATCTTTTTTTTTTTTTCCCCTTTTTTATTTTCTTTTTTTCTTTCACCAACTAAAGCCAACTAAAGGAATATAAACAGAGAAAAATACTATTTTCCTTTGTCCTTTATTTGAAAGGGGCCTCCAGAGATCTGGTCCAATCAAGACAGGATCTACTGTGCAAACAGACAGGTTCTTTGAAAATCTGTTACAACAGCTACACAAAAGAAAGAGAAAACTTAACTGATTTGTAAGCTAATGCCAGGACTGGTTTAGCTGTGTTCACATTCATGTTCCCAGTTCTTACCAGGAAGATAATACTATCATACCTGAATCTTTAAACTTGTGATTTTCTGCCTCAGGATGATACTTGGAACAAGCAGTTTCTGTAGTGACTCTCAGCCCTATCTTTTTCCCCACTTCATAGAACATAAGAACTAACATCTAACTAAAGTAAGACTGAACTCGTATAGTGTACACCTTTACAGTAGAATAAAAATTTTATCCTCTCTGAGAGTTCTTGTTCAAGAAAGGATTGTTTTTCAATCATCTTGCTACACTTATGAATGAATAATTTCATGTGGAAGGTACGAACTATTTATTGTCTAGGCACAAAATCAAGCTAAGTTGAATTAGCTTGGAAATGTTGGTGGTGGTCACAGCACATATCCTGACATTTATTTTGATACAGCTCACATGGGATATCTTCCAAAATTCTAGGAGCTCCTTCTAAAACAACTGATGGAAGTCTTCTGACTTACCAATAATACTATTTGTACAGATATTTTAAAAAGTCTTAAATGAGGTTCTTTCTGGTTTCTAATTCATAGAAGGTGATCAAAGTGTCTGGAAATTTCCTGGTGGTAAATTATTCATATCAGTTTTTCTTAAGACGTAAACTGAATTTCTTTCAAATTTAAGTTTTCTAAAATTTTAAAAAAGAAAGGCTTTTTAGAATTTGGTGTCCAAATATGAGAAGACATCTTCCTCCTCATAAAATAATAATGCTCTACTAATAAAAAATTAAAACTTATTTGTCCTTATTTATCCTGAGCCATTTTTTGTCCAAAAGCCATTTTCCTATGGCTTTAGGAGCTGTGTTCAATTTTTGTGTTTTAGAGATGGTTCAAAGGTCAAGATAATGTCCCCAACAATTCGAGACCTATCTTTTCTTGATCTCCCACTCTTCTGGGCCAAAATTACTGGGTTTATATGAGGTTAAAAAAACCCCAAACATATCTGACAAATAAGTATAATGTGTTTCATAGGATCATAGGATAATTAATTTTGGCAGGGACTTCAGGAGTTCCCTAGTGCACCACCTGCTCCAAGCGGGGCCAGCTATGAGATCAGATGAGGTTGTTCAGAGCATTGTCCAGTCATGTTTGAAAACCTCCAAGGATGTCTGTGCCTCTGGAGCCTCCTCTTTCCTGGGCTGAAAAAGCCCTGCTCATTCCTCCCACATCATGTCTGCAGCCCTGACCACTGAGTTGGCCCTCCACTCATCTCACTGCAACTTTAGCAATATCTTCTGTGTATTGTGCATGTGTGTGCACACGCAGAGCTGATTTCAGTATGTTGATGTGGTCTAACAGGCAGTGCTGGGCAGAGGGAAAGAACCCTCAGTCTCCTGGCAGTGCTCCTGGTGATGCAGCCCTGGATGCTGTTGGCCATTTCTTCTGCCCAGGGTCATTGCCAGCTCCTGACCAGCTCATTACCCTTGAGGTCCCCAGGGCCTTTCCCCCAGAGCTGCCCTCCAGCTCATCAGTGTGTATGATTGCAAGGGTTTATTAATTTCCAACTGCAGGACTTGTTTTTGCTGAATTCTATGAAGTTCCTGTTGGCCCACACCGTTAGCCTGTCAGGGTCAGTTCTACCCTCTACCATACTGGCTATTCCCTCCAGTTTGATGTTCTTTGCAAACTTGATAGGAATGCAATATCAAAGTCCAGAAGAAGTGAATGTTGGAAAGTATCTTCATATCTTAGTTTTAGTACAGTATCTTCACATTTTGCATCTCCTTGAAATAGGCTTATTTCTCTAAGATCTGTTTCATGCCTTACCATGCTGTTCTTGTGTCCTCAGGTAAGCTGGGTAAAGTAGTGGTATTTCTATGTCCATGGTTTTGGGCCCAAAGGACTGTTGGACTATAAGACTTTTCCTCTTTGCAGTATCTTTCTCGGTCTTCTGTAGGCTACATTTAATAAACACTTTTGCTCTAGGTAATTTTTTCTGATACATTTTTCTTTGCTTTCTCCTGGATTTTCTCTAAGTGATCCTGATTTCCCTGAAATGAGATGCCAAAATCACACAGAATAATCCAGTTGAAGCTTTACCACACTAAGTATTTCATGTCTTTTATATCAGCATATGTAACTAAGGGTGTTACATATGATGATTAATTTTTTGCAGTATGAGGGTGTACTTGATTCTCATTCAGTTTATAATAAATGCTTTTCTGATGATCCACTGCCTAATCAGATTTACCTTTCTTGAATCTGTACATTCAGTTATGCCTTTGTCTTACATTTGTTTGTAGTTGAATTTTGTCTTTACGGTACTCATTCATGTTTGGCTTAATTTCTTGACAAAATGTGCTTTCATCTAGTCTCCGACACTTTCTCTGACCAATAAACTAGCATAACTAACCTTCATCAGCCTCTTGCTTTTGTGTTTTTCTTTTTGTGTTAAAGTCCTCTGCTAATAGTTTGAGTACAGTCCAGAAGCTTTAGAATTCTCTTAGACCTCAAATGGGTAAATTGTTCTGAGCATAAGCAAATAGAAAATTAAGGTTTTTTTGCCTACAACCAGAGATTTTTATCTGTGATCAGTGGAATCCGTATTACCACAATCAACATTTATTGCACTGAGTTCCCAGCTATAATAAGGTTTCAAGACTAACAACTAATTTTGTATAATGTTTCCCTTATGTCAAGCCTGCTAAAGCCCAGAAAGCTTTACTATGAAATGCAGATATGTCAGCACTCATCCTCTATCAGGAAAGGAGTCAAGCAGCAAGCAGCTAGATGCTAACTTTAAAAAAAAAAAAACCATTCTCTTTCATCATAGGGCTTTATCCTAACTTTTTATAGTGACATAGAACCACTTAATAATATAATCCCACCAAGAATTCTCTTAATTATTCATGACAGAATGTATTTACTTCAGAAAAGCCCTCTGTAAAGAAGTGTCCATCTGGCAAAACCATGCTTACTCTTTTGCTTTAATTGGAACCTGACTTTAACTGACAAAAGGGAATTTCTGATGAAGTGGACACAACCTATTAATCTCTTTCAGACCACTGTAATGAATCTGATATTTATGTATGATCAACAGCAATAATGTATATAGATAGGTATGTGGCATAAAGTGGCTGTTCTTATAGAATATTTGAACATTTCAAGTGTCATTTTACAAATGAGAAGAGCTTATGTGCTGGATAGTGTTTTGGTAATGCCTTATTTACTGTGTTAGTGAAATATCAAAGTTTATATCAATCCTTAGGAAGGCTTGCTGCTACAGGGTCCTGTAGCAAGTCAGTGAACAATAATTACAAACAATGCAGCTTGAAGTATTTTTTTTTTATTGTAGTTGTCTAAAGGGTTGATTAGTACAAAATATCTTTTATTTGTCAACCTTTATTTGCTAGAGGTCGGAAAATTTTCCCATGTGACATACATCAACAGTTCAGATCTCACTTGAAACAAATAGTCTGTAGACTTTGATGACTATAGCCAGGAAGTTTATAGCTATATTGAATTCTGATCAGCGTAAGATAGCTTTTCATGACTGGGGAGTAAATCCAGGGCCAAAAGGTAGCTGTTTTCTGCTTTTACTTTGGTTGTGTTCATTATTATTAGGACTTGTGGTCTGTGACACATCTCTTTCCCCTTTCCCTATTTTTGTAGGAGAGGTGACAATTTAAAATTTGTTCTGGACTCTGATTCTTAAGCATAAATAGGTGCTAATATTAATATAGAGGGTGTTTCAAGCCCTTTTAATCATCAGGGTCTTTAAAGTGGGAAGAAGGAGATGCCACAGAGCTGTTTTACAAGGGGGAAAAAAATCTATCTAAATGTCACTATGTTTCTGAGGTAGAATGAACTTAACAATTAGAAAAATGTGATTTCTTGTACAGCTAGTATATAGTACCCCCACTCTGCTACACTATATATTTTCTGCATTTGGGGGGAGTGTAAGATGGTCCATCAGCAGCTCCAAGTACTCGTATATATACAATTAACCTATCCTTAATATGCATATACTTTATATTATAAACATATAGTTGAATGTGCCTATCTTCAAAGCAATTTTCATATTTCATTAGTCCTAAATACTTTGGAAAATGAGTGGGCCTCATGAAATGTTATAAAATAATTTAATTGCTTTTAGACTGGGGAAGCTGATTCTCAATTGAAGTGCACCTTAGAAAATGTACAACTGTAGCCCTTTCCAAGGGCCCCAACACATCTGCTGATTAAATCTTTGGGAGATTTTTACTGGGGAAGTCTGACTCTCTTCCAGCAGGCATGCCCTTGCAGATGCTGCAGTTTATGGATGGGTTGATGGAGCCACAGGCACCTGGTTTGGCGGGTACCCATTTTGCCCCCTGCTGTATCAGCAAGAAGTGCTTGCGCTGAAGGCAAGAACTGACGCATGTTGGATCATATCACATCTCAGCTCTTTCCTCCAAGAGAGTGCACATTCTGGGTCACTTTGCTGTGCCACAGCCTGCTTTGATATGTGTTGGTAGCGTTCACTACCTTTTTGCTATTATAAAAATACCTTTTTGCTATTATACCCATTAGCACTTCAACTATGCTGAAAAGAGTTGGTTAAATGGAGTTGCTTAAATAAAAGAAGCATGCAATATTCTTTGCTCAGAATATTCAGCACACAGAGAGAGAGGCAAAGAGTTATTTAAGGAGAACACCAGTGAGGAGGACTTTTTTTTTTTTCCAGAAACGGCCATAAGCTTCCAACTCCCACAACCATTCAATAGGATATTTTGACAGCAGAGTATGTGCCGCTATAGATCTCCTAATTATAGACTAGAAATGCCACCAATACATGATGCATAACACTGAACTGGTGTAAGCTCATGCAGCAGTTTGGAACAGTGGAAAATATTCTGGTAGATTAACCTTTATACCAGTAGGTTTTATGCCAGGTTCAGTATCAGATGTATTCCAGCCTCCAGCCTCCAGGTGTATTCCAGCCTCCTACAGACAATGTATAAAAACCCCAGAAAACCCATAAAGCTGGCATACACTTTGCATCATCTGCTTTAGCTAATTTGACAGCTGTGCTATCATTTGTATCTACCTGAATTTGGACAAAATTAATGCTTTTAGTAACCCCAAAGAAATGGTACAGAGCTCTGGCAGTGATGCTCACAGACCCACATTCTCAAAGGCTGTGTTAATTCACCCACTTTAGCCACCAATGTGAGGCTTGTTTGTACTTGAGATACCTGCTGACTGAGTTCTCCTGTGGATGCAAGAAAAAAAAAGTGCTTATGCACCCAGGGACGTGTTTTTTTCCCCATCATTCATCCTCTACCGACCTGCTGGGGTAATTTATGCCATTATCACTCCAAGAAAAACTCACAGTGGTAGATCTGGTGTCAGTCCACTAAAAATGTGCTCTTCATTTCATTTTATATACCTCATAAACCTTATTATCATTTATTTGACTTATTATTTATATTATATATATCTATTATTAACTTATAGTTAAGAAAGTGTGAATACTACATCATTCTTCCCCAGGTTTCGAAAAGATACACACATGTAAAAGGCCACCCTTACTAGAATGCGCCAGACTTTCTGTGATAATAGGAGGTTTATTTTGAAGCTGTGTGCAATCAAACTATGATTGTGAGCAGGAATTGTCAGATATTAAACCAGTATTGTTTCCCATCTTTATGTGACAGATCATGGACATTACTAGAGAACAGAGTAATTGTGGGGAATTTTTGTTGTAATTGTGGTGAAGGGATGAGAGGTGGAGTGTGTGTAAATTGTCCACCTTTGTTGGTGTTGTAATGATGTTTTGATTTAGATATGGGGAATTCTGTTCTTGATCTAAGTGACATTTGTGAAGATTTCAGATTGTATGATGAATGTGTATTTTAATGATAATGATAACTCAATGATAAAACCCCCCATCTTTTTACATTCTCAGCATGATGTAGTTAAAAATCAGATCCTGTAAGTTATTCTCAGACACCTCATTCTTAGTGATTCCAGCTCTATGAAGATACCTGAATATATTTAAAAATTTGGCCCATGGGCGTAGTTCAAGAGGGTCAAAATACATGGTTGTAATGGTTAGATTGTTGCTCTTTTCAGTAGTCTGACGAAATAGGTTTTGATTAATCTGTTTTGTGTTACTACTCTATGTCAGTTATGTTTCTTCATTCCTGATTTAGATACTGCACTAGGTGTCTCTCTTTTCTAATCATGATTTTTTTGGAAGGTTTGTAAAATTTCCTTTTGCTTCACACTGCTCAGACCAGTACAGCTTAAGGACTGTACACTTGCTGTGCTATGTACTTAGTTACTACTTTGTTCTAAGAGATGCTGAGTATACCTGTTACACATTCAGCTGCTAAGGGAGTGAATAATCATCAAGGGATCAGGCAGGTAAGAGCTGATCTATTCCCTAGCTAGTAGGAGGAGAATTTCAAGCAGAGTTATCAGAGGATCTCCTCAAATCTGCCTTCTGGAGGGGAATCTGTGCAAGAATTGCAAAGCTGTCAGTGGTAAAAATTAAATTTGTTCCCTCTGAAGGCTGAAAAAAATCTGTAATAAATCTCTGGTTAGAAGGGCAAAGCTGGCATTTAACCTCAAAAGCTGGACTCTGCACCAGCCTTATAAATGCTTTATATGCTGTTTTTCCTCTGTGCAGGTATCTAAGCCAGACTGCAGCAGAAGAATTGATGTTAACAGCCAACCCTCAAAACAGGGAGAAATTAGCCATATTAAAACAAGCTCTGGGTGCTATGGGATTCAACAGCCCGGTAAGTTACACAAGCTTATGTTATTTGTGGCTAAAATCACCATATTAGTTAGTTAAAAGCAGTCCACAAGGAACTCTTACCAATAACCTTTTGTGGGGAGGAGAAGTGACTTTCTGTCTGTCTTCTTTCTTCTGTTGGTTAAGACCTTGAAACAATATAGAGTACTAGTTCACTCCAGGGAATTTACTGTAATCACTTTTAATTAGACACAGCACCAACAATGTAAATCTTTTTCATTCTTAAAGATTCACAAAACAGCTTCAAGGTATAATACTCTGAACAATTAAATTACATAGATAAAAAGAAACTATCAAATCCCATATGACAGAAACCTTGTAAAACCCACAGGAATTTTTTCCTCTTCTTGATTATCTCCCTGTCCTTTTTAACTTTGTGAAACACACATTCCAAATGCCTTTGCTAGCAGCACCTGAAAAGAAACAAATACATATTTAGTCAAACAAAATTAAAGCTGGATAACTTGAAAGAGCTGACTTAATCCTAAAAAAGCAACAATAAGATAGGTCTGATGTATGTCTTTAATCCTGTAAAGCTAATGAAGGAGATGATTTGGGAAATTGATCAAGAAGGGGTTCTGGAGGACAGAGGTGTGATGGAAATCAGAAGAAATGGAGGGCTGAGTATAAAGCTCATGTAAACTAAGTAATTGCCTCAGGATACTAGAATATTTAGAAAACTCGCCATGTTTCTTACGTATGTATATAACACTGTAGCTGGGACACTTCTGCAAAACAAATACATACACAACAGAAGTTCTAAAGGTGAAAAACTATTTACCCCTATTGATATTTAGCATCTTAAGAAAAAAGTGGAGGACAGGTTAATGTAACAGTATGTTAGATTTTCATAAAAGATGACAGATGGACAACAGATGTAATAAAAATGGATCAAGGGCTATCAGCAAAAAAAAATTGAGTCTGTTGAAGCTGTTGCTTAGGTGTAAGGTAGACTTCTTTAGTGATGATACATTGTGTAGTTGTTTTGCCTTACCTAGTTAAGATAGTAACAAACGTTCTTTGCTAACCTGTGCCACCTTTTAATATAAAGAAGAGTGGCATTTTTTTCACAGATATTCACATGGCCTTGTACAAAATTAAACATATATGTCTATTTTATGTATCTATATACAGAATTATTCTTTTCTCTTAGAGTCTCAAGCTCTGCTGCTGCTTGAGCAGCAAAAGTTTCAGGCATTTCTGCATTTAGCCCACTGTTCACAGATGGGTGGGTCTCTCTAGCTCTTTTATTAACGTTTCTGTTCTGTTAGGGAAGGCCTTCAGCCAATAAATGAATAATTGAATGCATAATGAATCATGTTTTAGAAGCCTGCAGAAACTGTCTGAGAACGCTTTACATACAATATTCTTTTGGATCCAGCACTTCAACTTCGCTTTGCTCAGTGTTCTTGAATGGAAGTAAGTTGCCTCTCAGAAAAATGTAAACTGTCTTCAAGGCTTTTCTATACCCAGGCAGCATTAGAATAATCATTTCAGAGTCTAGAAATTTGTGGAGCTGCAGAGTACTTCAGGCTGATTTCCTGTGTTGGAGGTTAAAGGGAATATGTACATAGAACACCTCTCCTGAAATTTCTACCCATTACTTTGAGGTACATGGGAAAGTCTGTAAGTATTATTCCCTGACCTTCTAGCCACATTCAATGACACATAAAAAATCCTTAGCAGTCTTTAATAGTATCTTGCTAAGTATGTTAGTGTTTATTAAAAAAATGTTTTAAAGTTGAAGGTACATGCATCTTAGAGCACAATAAGAAAGTATTTTGGAATCTGGAATGTGAACTAAACATGAGGCATTACCAAAATCACCAGAATAAACAGCTCTCTCAGCCTCGTGCAATTCAGTGCTGTACAGTCATTCCCAAAACAGTTCTGAACAAACTAACAAACAAGCAAGAAGTATGCTGTCCTAGTGTGCCATTCCATCTTGCCTGAGAAGCCTTCCCAAGAAGTATGGTATAGCACCGTTGTTTGAATGCCGTATAAGCAGGACAGTTCTGTTGTGAGAGCCATCTTATTCAGACTTCATCTATACATACTGCCTTTTTTAAATCTTCAGCTTTGATATCTTGTAGGTAGAAAAAAAATATCCTGTTGCCCTATTTGCATCTCATACAGTAAGAGATTGAAGTTTTTATTTTAAAATGTAGTTTAGAGAATCAAAGTTGCTTAAACAGCATCAGAGGTCCTATACTCTGTATTCCAGAAAGACTGTAAGCTTCTTTTAATGTCCTCTGATGAAGATGGGCATATTTATTAGAGAAAGGAACAAGAAGAAAAAAGCTGATTTTTTTTGGACCTTTTGCTTTCGAAAACTGATGAAAAGTCATCCAAGCTTGGTTTCAGTGTGTTCTGAATTCACTGCAGTTACCTGAGAATAAAGGGGATATCTTGGCTAAGTATTTCGTTTATAGTGTATTTTTTAATTTTATTCTGCAAATTCCAGTGAGACATCTGTCACTTCTACTGTTTCAGTAGAACCAGGTTCCAAATATTATTTTTCAAAAATATTTCAAGAATTAACAATTGATTTTACTGTGCATAATGCCATGTAATGCTATAGTGGATATCAGGTTTCCTGTTATATAATTTTAAAGGAGCATCATTGTTATGTAACTGACCTTAAAAAAACCTTCCAAACCCATACAATGTTTTCCATGTCTTAACATTCTTGGTGTATATTTAATGGATTTTTTTTTTTTTGCTTAGTTGAAAAACATTTAAAAACAAGCAAGAAATTACTTCTTTTTGCTGAGGTAAAAGTAAGGCCAGGAAAAATCTAGCTCTAAAGATAACTGCTTCACAGCCTTAGAGGCATCAGAACATAGCATACAATCATGGGGGCAAAATGTGTGGGTAAGGGAAGGTGCTATTGTTTCTTTTAGACCTTAAATGCAGCTTTTACTACCAGAAACCTGTTATAAGTTAGAACTAGACACTTGGTTTGTGAGTGCAGTTGGCTGAAGTAAAACCAACCCTTGCTATTCCCTGAAACAGAAATTGTCTTGATGGAAATTCTCTATGGAGAAGAAATATTTATTTCTTGCAGAAATAATGCATCCATTCAAGATATTTCAGTATTTTTTATCACCTTCTGAAAAACTTTCTTAACTCATTAGTTAATGTGATTTACATTGAAACAGGGAAAAAAAAAAGTAATCTTGTTGGTTTATGTCCTAAATAAGTTCCAGTTTGATTTCTAAATCCAAATTTCCTGTTAATAGTTTACACATGAATACTTTTATACTTAGCTAGTGCCAGTGATACAAACCAATAGAATTTGTATTTTTATAAAGCATTGTCGTTCACTGATGTGCCCAACAGATCTTTTCTTTATCTTTAATTCTGCATAAAATACGTGCAGGAGGTGGAGAACCTGTTTGTAATTCTCTCAGCAATTCTGCATCTTGGAGACATTCACTTTACGACTCTGACAGACGCTGAGACAGCATTCGTGTCAGACCTGCAGCTACTGGAACAAGGTCAGTAGGACGTGACCTTGGAGCGTCGACCGCTTGGTCCCACAGCAGGACAGTTAACGCTGATCCATGACAGATGGAAACACAATTCCAGGGAGACAAAAAAATGACTTCTAAAAATTCATAAGTTACTCTGGGAACACAGTATCTGGTTGACTTGGGTGTTTATAAACTACAGATTTTTATGGAATGAAATAAAATGCTATATTTATTTATTTGCAATTGCAAGTTATCTAACTAAATGGCATATTTAATGCAGTCATTTGCCAAAAGATATTGTACAGTGTACTTCATGTAGTTTTCTTTTAAAATGCTCTTGCACTGCTTGTCAACAACTGAACAATTTGCATTGAATTGAATTCCTTATATTCAGAAATCTATGTCTTAAAAGGGTCTCTTGTTTCCGTGCTTTGAAGTTTACCCTCTTGGTCACTAACAAATCTCCTCACAGTGGCTTATGGATACAGAATGTCAATAAAAAGTATACCTTAACTCTAATACCAGAGAAAGTCTGCCAAGCCCTGGGGAAAGTCCTGAGTAATCTTTAAAGGGGAAAGAAAGCTGTAATGTAATACAGATACACTAAAACTTCACAAAATGCTTATTATAGTGATCCAATTTTATGTGTTCATTAATTTTGATTACTTCTGTGACTCCACTCTTTAATGTGTGAGTTCTTTCGCTATTCAAAAATAACATCTCCATAAGAAAAGCTGTTACAAAAAAAAAAAATCAGGCAGTAAAGCACAAATCAGGCTTTCTTTAAATTATTTTTTTTTTCATTTCAGTGGCAGGGATGTTGCAGGTTTCACCAGATGAGCTTGCTTCAGCCTTAACAACTGATGTTCAGTATTTTAAAGGTAATCTTTTCCTTCCAAGCTTACATTCTTATAGATCAGACCTGATGACATTTTGATCCTTCCAATTGAAGAATTTTAAAAGCAGATAATTTTTATTTCTTATTTCCTGTATGGTCTTGTGAATTTGCTTTCTGAAGAAGATGTAGGAATATCTGCCATGCAATAAGTCAGACTGTGCCACTGATTTAGAAATGTCTTTGTAATATGGAGCAAAGCAGTTTTGCTGTCTGATGCTGATGGACTCCTAACTTGATGAATCTTACAAAAGTGTGTCAAGATAACAGATTAGATATTAATACTAAGAACTGAATTCAACAGGAGCGTCTTGAAAAAAAAAGAATTTTTGAAAAAGTTCTTTTCAGTAAAATGCTAGTTCTGTGTGGTATTCATACCCTTTTCTAATGAAACAAGTGCAGTGTACATGTTTCCAAACTGAAGATCTTGTGAGTGTTGACAGTCTTATCTTTCACTGGAGGCTTCAGAAAAAAAAAACCCTAACACCATGTATAGGTTTGGCAAAGGAGAAGTAACTGTAACTAAATTTACTGTAACTAAAATTATTAAGGACAGCTTTACAACATGCTTTCATCTCCATTTTCTGCTTTCTCTTTAGGAGACATGATTGTACGGAGGCACACTATAGAGATTGCAGAATTTTACCGGGATCTCTTGGCAAAAACTCTGTATGGTCGTTTATTTAGCTTTTTAGTCAACACAATCAACTGCTACCTTCAAAATCAAGATGAGACTGGCAGGTAGGAACTACAAAGTATTAGGTGTGCCATTATCTGTTCAAATCCAGATTCACAAAAGAAATACAATTCCATCATACAAATTGTTTTATGATAGCATGTCAGTGATGCTTGGATCATTACATCACTGGCCATTCCTTCAAAGCCATTTCCTTGGTAACATATTTGTTTGTTTATTTGCTTGTGTAGGGGGACATGCAGGCATCTAGATTGGTGGTCTGAATTAGTAGCTTTTTAAGAGCTGACAACATAGAATAGTCTAAATCTTTCAACAAGCAAACAGCTGCTTGGTGTTTTTTAGTGCAGAATACACTTGTTCTTTCTCCCCAAAACTATGACCTTAGCACAGGGTATTAAAACAAGAATTTTGTTCAAAGGCCTTCAAATGAATGTTTAAACATCACTGAATTAAATGTTCTAAGAATGTTCTTGATGTATCTTGGTTATCATCTGCTGAATCCAGTGCTGTAGGTATCCAGTGTGGTTTCTTAGAAAGAAAAAAAAAGAGTGCTAATTAATGTGTGTCTGTGGAGCATTCAAGAAACAAACAAAACAATGAAAAAAAGAAATTTCAGTAGAACCAAAGTAAAAAACTAAAACAGCAGATCTAATCAGATGATCATATGCATGTGACTCAATCAAGGTTCAGCATCTCACATGCTCAGATAAACTTTCTTATGAATACAAGATGCCTTGGCATTATTGGTAAATAGAAATCCACAAATGACAGATGTGGAACCTCCAAAAAAGAGTGAGTATTTTTTCCTTGTATCATATCTGCATTGGCTTCATAGGACAAATATTTTCACGTGTCCTCTTCTACAGTTTGAAGAATTCACAATCTTGTTTATTTCTGTTCCTTTCCTAATTGTAGACCAGTTAGTTAGTAATAAATCACATTTGTCTTCTATAGGTGTAGCTAACAGAAATGCTATCTAAATAACTCAGAGCTTTCTGCACATAAAAGCTTTATGTTGCTGCATAATCCACCAGAGTGCCTAGCTTCCTGCTGGAGGCAAAGAGAAGTTCTGCCAGTAAGAGAGAATGGTTTTACATATCTGTTTCTGATTGTACAGCCCCTTACAATTGCAGACACCTAGACAAGCAAGCTAGAGCCATGTTGCAATCCATGTCCTCATTTGAAATACTGTGTTTATAACAAGGAAGGGCAGTGGCATACGGTCACATTTATTTCTTCCCCATTCATTCCTGGGACCTGTGGAACATTGGCTTAGCTCAGTACATGTCTGTGACAGACAACAATCCAGCTCAGCTATTCCTAATTACAGTAAACTCATTTACAGCAGTCATTGAGGAAGAAATCTAAAATCAGTATATTAAAAATCTGTCAAAATGATTTGAAATATCTTTTCAATATGTAATTTTACAATTTGGTGTCTCAAAATCTTTCAGAATAGGGTGCTGTGTGTCTCTGTTCAGTAATATAAACCTATAATTTCTAGGTATCATAGGATCTTCAAATAATGAAAGTCAAAGCTTTTTGTATATTGTTTACCTTGTAGACTCCTTTTAGTGCAATCATATGTGCCTGAGGTGACTTCTGCCTTTTGGAAATACTTCTCAGTGAAACTATTTCTACCTCTGTGGGAAATTGAAGACTGTGATGTTGTAAGCCCGAGATAAAACAGGACAGGTGTTTGATATTGTCAGGAATGAGGAATTTGTAATAGTTTTTTATTATACCTATGCTTGAAAAAGGGAAATTTTTCATTTAAGCTGGCTAAAGGAAGCTAACAAGCTCAGGATTTCTTGGCAGTACTGCCAAGACATATTAAATTTTAGCAGGCCAAATTCAGCCTCAGGTCTCTGTGCAAACTTGAAGCTAAATAGCTTATTTTACATGAAAATGAAGTTGAAGATTCTTCATTGGTATTTCAACCTCAATTGAGTTAGACAGCTTAGGGTAAGAAAATACCTCCCCCGCACCCATCTTTTTTTGGTCCAGCCTAATCCTGTTTTATAACCTGTAGTAGTAAATCAAGCACAGTTCAAGATGCACTTTGGATTAATGCAAGTCATGTCATGAATCTGTGATTTGTGGCTCAGATTTACTTCATATACGTCTGAGCAATTCTACCAATTAGCAGTATTATACCTCCAGTTTAGTGCTGTTTAAAGATCCACCAAAGACATTAACTAATGTGACTAAATAAGGCTGATACATTTCAGGCCATACTTCATTCCCTCTTCGGAAATTTACAGTTGCTACTTATCAGATGGGATGAAGCCTTCATCAGAAACCTGGAATAAGGTTTCTAACTCATTTCCCTGGTTTTCTTGTGAGGTAGCTTAACTGTACTTCCATCCCACTTCAGTGAGAATTTATGAAGCAATAAACTTGGATTTATTGGCTTAGTAACTCTTAAGAGAAACATTTGATCTTGGCATTTTTGAGGAAACTAGTTACCCAAGTTTAACTTTTATGGTGAAGCTACTTGATTTTGGTCATTAATATTGATTTATATTTATCATGAAATAGCTTGTGACTGTTTTCAGGCAAAATAAAAGTGATGATTACCATTAGATCTATGGGAAGGGGAGGTGATTCTGTGAAAAACTGCAAAGACAAAGCAATAGAGGCCTGAAATATAGAGGATGGAAGTGTTACCAGAATCCAACAAATCCGTTACTTTATAATACTATCCAATAAATATCAGAGTTTTAATGACAGTGTTATATGAGATAATACACCTTCAGAAATGTTCTTCTTCATAGAAAGTTACTTATGATTTTATCTAGTTAGAACTGAATTATAACCATGGATGCTAGTTTGGACTGGTTGCAAGGTACTTTGAGGTTCATTAGTTTATTCATCTTGATAGTGTTTCAAAGAAATTTACTGGGGAGAAACTGTTTTTCTGTAACTGGCCTCTAGAATGGGATTAGAAGAAAGCTATTAAAATAAATACAGGTGCTTATAATTATTTTTTAAAATTATTGATATTTATTTTCACTCATTTCTAGAATGGTTTTCTGTTCTAGTGATTTTATTATTATAAAAATTGTCTAGGTTAACTTATTTCCAAGACTTTTAACCCTTTGAAATTTACTACTGCTTTACTTTCATTCAAATAAGTATGCTAATTTTCAGTTTTGTAGATAAAAAAGACTAGAGCATTCATGGTTGCCTGTATGTGACATTTCAAGGTACTTGACCACATGTTGTCAAAGTTGGATCTAGTGATCCTAATATTAGTAATTAAATGTCTTAAGATGATGTTTTAAGAACTCCTGACTCAGTCTGCACGAGGACTTCACATTTATGGGGATTTAAGAATGTCTAGGAACTCTTGTGAAATGCTGTTTTTCTTTTCTGATGGAAAACAAGCTAATTAGGTATATAGGCTTGAGGAAATCTTGATGTTGTTTTCCCTGCCTACTAGTAAGTAAAAAGTGTGATGTTCGATCAGCTAGTTAGCAAAACGTTTCTCTCTTATGTGGCCTGAAGATGGGGCTCATGCCGATATGCCTACTGCCTTTCAGACAAGCAGAGCAAGCTAGCATTCAGTTACACCATCTGTCTCTATCAGCGGTCAGCCACAGGACATTTCTGTTTCAAATATTCAAATAGAGCATACAGAATATTTCTAAATAAGTATTTTCAGAAACCTTGTGTATTCTAACTGTGCAATCTTATTCCCAGCAAAATTCGGATATTGCCAGAGTAGCAGTGGCAACTTTTATGTGGGCAAAAGAAAGATCTGAGTAGTCTCATTTACAAAATTCTTCATCTGATTCAAGGCCAGGTTGGACACAGCCTTGGGCAACATGGTCTAGTGTGAGGCTTCCCTGCCCATGGCCGAGTAGTTGAAACTAGATCATCTTAAGGTCATTTCCAACCCAAACCATTCTGTGATTCTACGATTTTATGATTTTATGATTTATTGAATGAGATATTTTGAAATAAAACTCTTCACAGCTTAACTAAAAAAGCAGAACATGTACTAAAACTCCTGTTTATCTATTATTTAACCCAATAGAAGGGTGCTGAGAGTGCAGGAAGGAAAGAGAGCTCCTGTTCAGAACATGAACCCACAGCATGAGAATTGTTTCTCTGTCTGAAGGTAGGGAAATCTTTAAAACACACAAACAATACAAAGCATTGAATACAATATGGTGCATAATATCATATGTTGAGATCTACTTTAGTCTGGATCATTTCCAGTGTTTCACTAAACAAGACTATAATTTTTTTAAAGCATAAAACAAGTTGTGTTTTAAAGAGCTGGGGGGGAGTATGTGCTGCTGATGAGAGGGTTTAGATCTTAGTCCTGTTAGCAAACATTTCTCCCTTCTTGCCATACCTGTCAAGTCACTAAAAGAAATGTTTGTCAGATATGAAGCCAGTGTCTCTTTCCACTGCGTCTAACCCCGTTTTTTATCTGTACCACTCACACCTGTGTAAGGTAAAGGTAATTCATATTGAAAGAAAAATGGCAGCTGTTGAGCAAGATGACTGAGAGATGTCGCAGTGTCACCAAGTCTCAGCAAAAATCTCAGTCTTAAAAAAAAAAATGAAAAATCTCTCTCAAAAGTCTCAAAAACGTGTTTGGTTTAGTAACTGAGAAGGAAAACATCTCCAACAAGGAATATTCAGCCCGTTCCCTTCAAGAACTGTATTTATGACAACGGGTGTAATCTGTCCCCCTGGGAGAACTGAGGGATTCTTAATTAGAATTCTGAAGGTCCTCATTTGAAGGCTAAGTTGTATACTTCACCTAATCCTAGAAATATTTCCTCATTAATCAGTATCACTTCTAGTTTATCCAGATCAGACATAAACATACTGGCTTCCTTCCTGGTTACTGTCAGAAGTTGGAGGAAGAGCAAGAAATATTATAGCTGAGACATATGAAAAGGCATGTTAGATCATCTGGCCTCAACAGATTCACCTCACTGCTTTATACAGGCAGATTATAGAATGAAAGCTGTACAAGAGCAATGGGAATGAACTGTGTGGATTTTGGAGCTGAAAACCATGTGGGATGAAAAAAAAAGAGCGATCAAGTAACATCCTATAGCTTTGTCTGAAACAATGGATTAGAAGTATTGTAAAAGGAATTCTGTTCACCTTGCTAGGAATGGGAAATGGCTCAAGAGCATCTCCTGATGAATGGCAAGATGTCTGCCAAGATGGTAGATCATCAGACAGGGTGTCTTCTGCATGTGTGTGTGTATTGTTTTTTAGGAGTTGCCAAGAATTTGTATGTAGTTTCTTTATAATGTAGTTGTGTCCTGGCTTAAACCATGACAAGTTGTTAAGTGTATAAGATTAAAAGTTTTTCTAGTCCATAAGGACATCTTTACAGAGATGTCATTCTGAGGAAAAAGGTGAAACTGGAAACATTGTAAAATGTTGTCAGTTGAAATGCTGTTTTGTAAATCACAAAAATCAAATGAATTATGGTTAATATCCGTGCCTATTTTTAACTATCTACAACTATATACTCGTCTAAGAGATAAAAATATTTGTTAAATATTCAGAATTTTCTGGTTTTCTAATTTCTGCGCTAGGAAATATTGCCAAATTTGACATCAAAGTCTCCACTAAAACTACAACTCTTTTCTTTATACATAGTAAACATTGAATATCTGAAACATAATTCAGATATTCAGAGGAAATTCAGAGGAGAAGTGTCAGTAATATTTAGTAACCATGAAAGAATAAAGTAAAATAACAGGATTTTTCAGAACAAAAGTGCTCTTTTCTAATATTTGTTCTTTTAGATACTGGTGACATGTCCTTTCATTTGTAAACGTAGCATCATGCATGCTTTATTTTGCCTTGGGAATCTCTGCTATCATTAATTTAAAGAAAGTAATTTTGCTGGAATGAATATGATTGACAACTAGCAAAGAAAAACATACATGGACCCTCCCTTTGAGAAGAAAAGTGGTATAAAACAAAGGAGACAAGAAGAAAGAAGAAAGAAAAAAAGTAATTTGTAGCCACATATAAAACAATGATTTTAATTTTGACGTTGTGCTGTCTGTTGCTATTTAATTCTCAAATTCTGAGCAGTAATATAATACAGAATATTAATATCATGGTTGATGAGATTTAGCAGATAAATGCCACAATGTACTGAAAAATTGTCACTATTGCAGAGCCTTGTTCTCTCATACTTGCCCTGTAGGCAAGATTTCAATTATGTAAAACTTCCAGCTCTTTTCATGTAGTGTGTGCATCTTCTATTAATACAAGACCAAGATTATCAAATGGAGTTCATAAAAATTTGGGATGATGTGTTTTCCTGTCAACAAATGCATCTTCAGCAAATAATGATGTTTCTTGGGAATATAGAATGGTTTGGGTTGGAAAGTACCTTAA
>NW_009911622.1:9936-17123 GCF_000696875.1 Nestor notabilis | reverse complement strand
ATAATATATAATATACAATGTTATATCTTAAATTTTATATTGAGATATATAACATAGTCTATCAGATAGAAAGTGTATCTACAGCATAGTATTTTGGATATACTACTGTTTTTCTTTCAGGCAGTGCAATAGATGAAGTGATTTCCCTCAGAACTGTTCAGAGTTGGCCAGACACATGAGGAGGGTCCACTCACTATGAAGAGTGGTTTATCCAGTTGTGATTATCCATCAAGCTTTCCTCATATGTCGCTGCACCATTGCTTTCAAAGTACATTTTCACCCAGGTCTTGTAGACCTCATCACCTCTTGGCCAACCTCTCTGTATAACTGCTAATGACTTTAGTATTGAAAAACCTGGTATGAACAACTGGACGGTCCTGTCCTGCATAGCACATGGCAGGAAATGTCATCTGATGGTCTTTACAGAAAATAGTAAAGGTATTTATTTTAGAATAAAAGAAATAAAGCCCTGAAAGATGTCCAGGGATACATTAGATCCCTGTGCAAGTTTTCCAAGTGACTGATTTCTCCCACTTTTCATATTTTGCACAATTTCTGTGTGGGATTTGTCTAGCTTCAGCTAGATCCATTGGGTCTTGGGTCTTGTGCATTAAAGAGCCCTCTGCTGTCAGCAGTCTTCTCCCTTTGTAGTACTCATAGGCCGTCTTTAAATCACCTTTTAACCTTTTCTGTGATAAGCTAAATATACTGAGCTTCTTCAGGCTCTTTGTGTAATGGGGGAAGAGTTACCAGAAACCTTTCTTTGTTCTATTTTGGAAGTTTTCAGTTTGTCAGCATCCTTTTTGGAGTACACGGGTGAAAACTGCCCACGCTACTCCCTTAAAGGTCACACCAATCCTGTATATAGTCAGGTAAAAGTGATCTCTCTATTCCTGCTCCCAAAGAAGACTCCTCTCTTTATGCACAAGTGGTTTCATTCATTCAGGAATAGCCCCCTCAGAAGTCTTGTGCTGGGAACTCGTGTTCTGTTTGCTGTCAGCCGTTAATTACAAGGCCTTTTCCAAACTTCTTTGTATCCTTGGATCTTCATGCTTGAAAGCATTCTACATTCTTCTCTTCTTGATGTAAAAATCCTCCATAATTTGTGCTCAGTCTCTGGGCTCAGGTGCCCACTTGAGAAGTGGAGGCCTGTGTCTGTGATGGGTAAGGCAGGTTATATTATCTGTAGGTGGTAGCACTTCGGCATGAATTGCTTGCTTTGAATTCTCTTGGGATCAAGGAGAATCTTAGATACTTGGGACTTTTAATCCTTCGTTGTATCATGACCAGGAAGACATTGATTTAGCCATCATATGTTCTGATTTCATAAAATCATTAGAATGAAAATCACACTTCATCATGAACTTGAAGTATGTAAGATAAAACCCTCTCCTTCCTCTCAAGGGTGGTTGAGCACTGGCATAGGTTCCCAGGGAGGATGGGGACATTCTGTTTTCTGAGGTGTTTATGACAACCTCATCTAGCTTTGCAGTTTAGTATGAACAGAGACTTTTGAGTGGAGACCTCCAGTGATCTCTTTCCATGTTAATCTTCCCAGACACACCATTGGGTTTCTCTTCCCTCAGCTCCAGAGGTGAGGACGGAATCATCCTACTTAACAAGTTCTGTAGGCCAAGGAAAAGCTGTGGGATCCCAAGCAAGGGAGTGACTCAAAACTTACCAGTGTCTCAGGTCTGCTGGGTTATTGTTCCTGTGTCCATCTCCTGGCACCAGTTCACTCCTTTACTTCTGGATCTGTCTATCCCTCTTCATCTTGGTCAGATGCTTGCCCTTTGCACAGATGGCACTCGCATTGGCTTTGCTGTCAGTCATGAACCTCTAGCAACAGAATTAAAAGAGTGTCCTTGGTCACTGTCTGCAAAGTCGTGGAATCATAGAATCATTAGGCTGGAGAAGACCTTTAAGATCATCAAGTCCAACTGTTAACCTAACACTGCCAAGTCCACCACTAAACCATGTCCCTAAGCACATCTTTTAGATACCTTCAGCCTGTTTTAAATACCCTGGGCAGCCTGTTCCAATGCTTGATAACCCTTTTGGTGAAGAAATTTTTTGAATATCCAGGCTACCCCTCCTCTGGTGCAAATTGTCCTGACGTTTGTTCCTTGGGAGCAGAGACCAATACCCACATTGCTACACTCTCAGGTAGTTGTAGGGAGCAGTAATGTCTCCCCTCCGCTTCCCTTTCTCCAGACTGAACAACCCCAGTTGCCTCAGCATCTCTTCATGAGACTTGTTCTCTAAACCCTTCACCAGCTCCATTGCCCTTCTCTGGCCCAGCTCCAGCACCAAAATGTCTCTCTTGTAGTGAGGGGCCCAGAACTGAACACTGGATTCAAGGTGCAGCTTCACCAGTGCTGAGCACAAGGGGGATGATCACTACCCTGGCCCTGCTGGCCATGCTATTGCTGATACAGGCCAGGATGCTCTTGGATTTCTTGGCTGCCTGGGCACAAGCTGCGAATGTTCAGCTCCATCAATCAGCACCCCCAAGTCCTTTTCCATGAACAGCTTTCCGTCCACTCTTCCCCAAGCCTGTAGCATTACAGGGGGTTGTTGCGGCCCAGATGCAGGACCCAGCACTTGGCCTTGTTGAACCTCATACTATTAGCCACAGCCCATTGATCCAGCCTGTCCCGATCCCTCTGTAAAGCCTTCCTCCCTTCAGCCACATCAACACTGCCACCCAGCTTGGTCTGCAAACTTGCTGAGGGTGCTCTCAATCCCCTCATCCTGACATAACCGGCCCCAATACTGAGCTGTGGGGAACACCACTTGTAATTGGCCACCAAATGGATTGAACTCCATTCACTATCATTCTTTGGGCTCAGCCATCCAGCCAGTCTTGCATCCAGTGAAGCGTACATCTATCCAAGCCATGAGCAGCCAGTTTCTCCAGGAGAATGCCTTTGGAAATGGTGTCAAAGGCTTTACTAAAGTCTCGGTAAACAATATCCACAGCCTTTCCCTCATCAGCTAAGCGGGCCACCTTGCCATAGAAGGAGATGATGTTGGTCAAGCAGGACCTGCTTTTTATAAACCTCTGCTGGCTGGGCCTGATCACCTGGTGGTCCTGTTCATGCCATATGATGGTGCTTAAGATGATCTGCTCCATAACTTTCCCTGGCACTGAGGTCAGACTGACAGGCCTATAGTTCCTTGGATCCTCCTCTGGCTCCTCTTGTTGATGGGCATCACATTTGCTACCTTCCGGTCAGTTGGGACCTCCCTGGTCAGGTAGATGATGGGAAGTGGCTCACTGAGCATTTCCACCAGCTCCATCAGTACCCTTGGATCCCACCTGACTCCATAGACTTGTGTATGTTTGAAGTGGTAGCAGGTTTTTGACCATTTCCCCTTGGATTATGGAGGCTTCATTTTGTTCCTTGTCTCTGTCTTCTAGCTCAGGGGGCTGGGTACTTAGAGAACAACTGGTCTTACTGTTAAAGACTGAGGCAAAGAAGACATTAAGTACTGCAGCCTTTTCTCATCCTTTATCGCTGTGTTTCCCCCCAACATTGAGTAAAGGATGGAGACTCTCCATAGTCCTCCCTTTGTTGGTAATGTATTTATAGAATCATTTTTTATTGTCTATTGTCTGTCTATGGCAGTAACCAGATTCTAGCTGGGCTTTGGCCCTTCTAATTTTCTCCCTGCATAACCTTACAACATCCTTGTAGTCCTCCTGAGTTGCCTGCCCCTTCTTCTAAAGGTCATAAACTCGGCGTTTTTCCCCCTGAGTTCCAGTCAGAGCTCTCTCTTTAGGCAGGCCAGTCTTCTTCCCTTCCAGCACATGTCTGAGCACATGGGCATGGCCTGCTTCTGCACCTTTAAGATGTCCTTGAAGAATGTCCAGCCTTCCCGGAGTCCTTTGCCCTCGGGCCTGCCTCCCAGTCTCTTTGGGCACCATGCCTGTTTGAAAACAGAGTGAAGTCTGTCTTAATGATTTGCTTTTGCGTCTGTTCTGCTTCAGTGACGGCTGTTTTAAAGCTTTACCATATGGCCAGGGGTCGTCCCATTTCCATCTTAAAATTGTTGGTGGCCTTGTTATACCCATTCATTTTTATACCAACCTTTTCAGTTAGCTTAAATACCCCTTCTGACTGAACTTGGCAAAAACATGCCAATGACCCTACTAGGTCCATTTAGTCCAGAGTCCTCTGCTCCATCAGTGGTCACTACCCCTGGCAAAAGGGGTAAGTTAAGGCAAGCTTATGTGCTGTTTTCCTCTGATGCTCCTGCAGCTTCAAAGTGGTTTTGGCAGAGGGACTGCCATAGCTGGATGTGGTCTCTAGCTATTCAGAAAGCACCAGTTATTCTTTTTTCCATGAAATTCTCTAGTCTCCTGGCAAATCCATGCTATCTTCTAACACCTGTAGTGTCCTTTGACTGGAAATTCTGCAGCTACCCAGTTCCAGAACAACTGTCTCTTTTTGTTGTTTTTGGAATTATTTCTTTGTACTGTTACTTGATGGTCCTAAGTTCTTATACTGGAAAAGACAGTGGAAAATAATTTCCTACCCAACCTCTACTTTTGCTGGTTTTCCAGTAGTTGATCACATACTCACTTAATAACCTTTTCCCTGGACAGAGGTGTCTAACCCACTCAGTCATGCCTCTTCGTTGCCCTTTCTAGTTCCTGTGGAAGGAGCAGAACTGCACACACATTTGAAGATGTGAGGAAGCCATGGGTTTGTGCAAGGGCATGATGACATTCTCTGTTTTGTTTCCAGTTGCTTTCTCATGAATTTCTAGCATGTGGTTCAGTTTCCCGATGGCTGCTCAAGATGACATTTTCATGGATCTGCCTCTCGTATCGCAAGGGTATCACTCTTGAGTGGCACCAGTCAGCTGAGGGTCCATCATTTTATATGTGGAGATGGAGTTATTTTTTCCTCTGTGTGCACTGCATAATATTTATCTAGATAAAACGTCATGTGCTGTTTAATTGCCCATTATCAATTGCCCACTATCAATTGCCCACAATCGCTCTTGGAAAGTCCTTCCACAGTTCTCCTCAGTTAGTTTTCATCCTTGTTATTACCATCATTAATTGACTTTCATCAGCCACATAGACTTCCCTTTGCCCTTTTGCAATATCCATCCTCGTTTTGCTTCTTTAGTGTTGTATTCTCTTATTTCTTAAATCGTGATTCTCTGCAATACTGACAGTGTCTCCTAATATAATGCCATCGACACAGTAGGACATCATAGAATCATAGAGGGGTTTGGGTTGGAAGGGACCTTAAAGCTCATCCAGTTCTAATCCCCCGCCCCAGGCAGGAACACCTTGCACTAGACCAGGTTACTCCAAGCCCCTGTGTCCAACCTGGCCTTGAACACTGCCAGGGATTGGGGCAGCCACAACTTCTCTGGGCACCCTGTGCCAGCGCCTAAGCACCCTCACAGGGAAGAGCTTCTGTCTTATATCCAATCTAAATCTACCCTCTGTCAGGTTAAAGCCATTGCCCCTTATTCTGTCACTACAGGCCCTTGTAAAAAGTCCCTCTACAGATTTCTTGTACAGATTTCTTTAGGCACTGGAGCTGCTCCAAGGTCTCCCCAGAGCCTTCTCTTTTCCAGGCTGAACCAGCCCAGCTCTCTTAGCCTTTGTTCATAGGAGAGATGCTCTAGCCCTCTGATCATCTTTGTGGCCCCTTCTGCTCCAACAGCTCTATGTCCTTACTTTGAGGACACTAGAACTGCACACAGTTCTCTAAGTTGGGTATCATGAGAGCAGAGCAGAGGGGCAGGATCACCTCCTTCGACCTGCTGGTCATGCTCCTTTTGATGCAGCCCAGCACACGGCGGGATTCTGGGCTCAAGCGCACACTTAAGCTGGGTCGTGTTCAGTTTCTCATTGACCAACACTCCCAAGTCCTTCTCCTCAGGGCTGCTCTGAATCCATTCCCTGCCCAGCCTGTATTTGCAGGGCCTTGCACTTGGACATTGATCCTTGTGAGCCTCCATCAGGCTTTCTTCCACCTAGCCTTATACTTTCAGCATTTCATTAATTCGTAACTGTTTGCAGAGTTTGATCCCTCTAGCTACTGAGCTTCCCTCTGGTTCTTCTCTACATTCTGACTGCTTTGCCTGGGACTGAGGGCTCTTATCCCTCAGGTGAGTAACTTCCATGTAGCAACAATGAGGAGCTGTGGTACATGGAATCACGAAACACTCACTACAACTGTTAGTGGATGTTTCCACACTGGAATGGGTATCCAAGGTCAGCTGGGGAAGCTTTACTCTTTGAGATGTTTAGGACTTCTCTGGACAAGGCCCTGAGCAACCCCATCTAGGTTTGGGGTCATCTCAACAGTGAGCAGGAGTTTGGAGCAGAGAACTGCAACTGTGCCTTACATCTTCCTTTAAGACTCTGGGCAGTTAGGATGTGATGTCTTTGCATTCCTTAGTGAAGGGACATCTGTGTATATAAAGAAGGGTGTCAAGCATTACAATAGACCCTTAACCCCTAACAGCTCCACAGGTGAGATGAGCTCAGGCATTGCTAATACAGGAGGTGCTGCACTTTAAAACAGCGAGTATGGAGAGTGGGGCATCCTTCCTCTGCATCATGCACCCGCAGGCCTCCATCCCACTCTTTGCAGGGGGAAGAGCCGTGTGTTGCGTTCTGTGATCCTCCACTGGGCTCTCCCAGCCTGTGTCTCCAGGAGATCCTGGGGCCTCCTCTGGGGAAATGGAATGATTCTTCGGAGATTTTTAAGCAAATCTGTTCCATACTTACAGTCACTTTAGTGTGCCCTCAGGAATCATTTTATGATTAATGGGACCTGCTTTAGTACATCCAACCTTCATTGAGTGAATCAAACTTCAGTTTCACTTGTGTCTGCCAAAACTAATATATTCTTTTATGCTGTAAATTAAGTTATTGTTAAATACATTATTTTTTAATTATTTATTACCTTGCTTTAGCTCTAATTGCTTTTACTTCACCCTGCTTGTCAGGAAAGACTTTTTTTTTTGCTCAGATCTGTTTTTCATTGAATGGAGGTACCAGAATTACAACTTTCATGCTTAAAATTATGTTCTTACTCCTCATGGTTATACAGAATTCAGAAAACAAAACACTAGTATAGACTTCATAAAACATAAACTGACTTTGTCTTCTAAGTCTGCCAGCACTCTGCAAGCTTATTTTTAGTGCT
>NW_009911622.1:0-9902 GCF_000696875.1 Nestor notabilis | reverse complement strand
TCTTTCCTGAAATGTGGGCATTTGAATTTTCCTTTTTTATTTGAATTTTCCTTTTTTATTTTACTAGCAAGAAGGAGCACCTAGGTAGCATGACGAGTGAGTTTGTCAACAAGTACTGCTGACAGATAGGTCAATAAGTACATATAAGAAAAGGATTAAAGCTCTTGGCTCAGTTTGACTTCTTGTTTTGCATGGGAGGTATTATTTTAGGCATAAAACCATGGAATCATAGAATGGTTTGAGTTGGAAGGGATCTTTTAAAGCTCACCTAGTCCAACCCCCTGCCATGGGCAAGGACACCTTCCACTAGAGCAGGTAGATCCAAGCCCCTGTGTCCAACCTGGCCTTGAACACTGCCAGGGATGGGGCAGCCACAGCTTCTCTGGGCACCCTGTGCCAGCACCTCAGCACCCTCACAGGGAAGAGCTTCTGCCTCAGAGCTCATCTCAATCTCCCCTCTGTCAGGTTAAAGCCATTCCCCTTGTCCTGTCCCTGCATGCCCTTGTCCAAAGCCCCTCTCTAGGTTTCTTGTAGCCCCTTTAGGCACTGGAGCTGCTCTAAGGTCTCCCCTTCAGGAGCCTTCTCTTTTCCAGGCTGAACCAGCCCAGCTCTCTCAGCCTGTGTTCATAGGAGAGGTGCTCCAGCCTTCTGACCTTCTTTTTTTCTGTGGCCCTTCTCTGGACCCACGTCCTTCTTGTCCTGGGGGCCCCAGAGCTGGATGCAGTACTCCAGGTGAGGTCTCATAGGAGCAGAATAGAGGGCAGAATCACGTCCTTCGACCTGCTGCTCACACTCCTTTTGATGCAGCCCAGCATGCGGTTGACTTTCTGGGCTGCGAGTGCACACTGCTGGTTCATACCCTATTTTTCATGCACCAGTATCCCCTGTTCTTTCTCCACAGGTCTGCTCTCAATCACTTCATCCTCCGGCCTGTATTCATCCTGTAGATTATCCCCACCCATGAGGGGACATGACTTTGCACTTGGCCTTGTTGAACTTGGTCCATATGGGTGCATGCCTCAAGCCTGTCAGGGTCCCTCTGCATGGCATCCCTTCAAGTTTATCAATGACACCACTCAGCCTGGTGTCATCTGCAAACTTGCTGAGGGTGCACTCGATCCCACTGTCCATGTCACTGATGAAGATGTTAAATCACATTGGTCCCAGTATGGACTGCTGAGGGACACCACTCGTTACTGGTTTCTGCTTGGACGTTGAGTTGTTGGCTGTAACTCTCTGGACAGAGCCATCTATTCCATTCCTTATCCATCAAACCCATATCACTCCGGTTTAGTGGCAAGAATGTTGTGTCAAAGTCCTTACAGAAGTCCAGGTAGATGACATCAGTACATTTTCTCTTGTCCTCTACGCAGTTAGTCCATCGTAGAAGGCCACTCGATTAGTCAGGCCAAGCTTGTCCTTGGTGAAGCCATGTTGGCTGTCTCTAATCACATCCCTATCTTCCATATGTTTAGATACGTCTTCCAGGAGGATTTTCTCCATGATCTTGCCAGGCACTGAGGTGAGGTTGACTGGTCTGTAGTTTGCAGGGTCCTTATTACTCTTTTTAGCAATAGGGCCATATTCCTTTCCTGCAGTCACTGGGGACTTGGCCTGGCTGCCAGGACTTTCCAGATATGATGGTGAGTGGTTTGTCAACTGCTTTGGCCAATTCCCTCAGTACTTGGAGATGCATCTCATTGGGTCTCATGGGTCTCAGGCTGAGAAAGTTGGGGCTGTTCAGCCTGGAGAAAAGCTGCGTGGAGACCTCAGAGCAGCTTCCAGTGTCTGAAGGGGGCTACAAGGATGCTGGAGAGGGACTCTTCATCAGGGTCTGGAGTGACAGGACAAGGGGTGATGGGTTCAAACTGAAACAGGGGAGGTCAGGTTGGGTAGAAGGGAGAAGTTCTTCCCTGTGAGGGTGCTGAGGCGCTGGCACAGGGTGCCCTGAGAAGCTGTGGCTGCCCCATCCCTGGCAGTGTTCAAGGCCAGGTTGGACACAGGGGCTTGGATCTACCTGCTCTAGTGTGAGATGTCCCTGCCCATGGCAGGGGATTGGAACTGGATGATCTTAAGGTCCTTTCCAACCCAAACCATTCTGGGATTCTATGACTTGTGCATGTTCAGGGTCCTCAGATGGTCTCGAACCTTATGACCATCTTACGGTGTGATTGTGAACCT
This sequence comes from Nestor notabilis, assembly GCF_000696875.1. NCBI lineage: Eukaryota > Metazoa > Chordata > Aves > Psittaciformes > Psittacidae > Nestor > Nestor notabilis. Next base: position 7,721 of record NW_009911622.1, on the reverse strand, counting down.
GCTCTTCCCTTACATACACAGGTAGATTTAAATCGAGAGACTTCATTCAGCTTGGATGTTAAAGAAAAATGCCCATGTTTCAGAACTACCTTTTATTTTATGTCATATATATTTCTTCTTAATAAAATTTACCGAGTAATAAAAAACTTGGAATTCCTGGGAATATTCACACCCAAGAAAACATTAGCCACAAGCGTTTGCCCACTGCTGTCTTGGTATTCAACCATTTTGGCATCCTGATCTCTTTGCTCACACTTTTTTCCTTTTTACAGTAATATCATGCTCTGTGTACATGTCAAAAGACTGACAAAAGACTCTTGACATGCATCCTGACCATTGCTATCTAACACTGAACACAGTGCCCTTCCCCTCCCTTTCTCCACCATGCCCTGTAGAAGATGCCAGAGTTCAAGCATGAAGTTAAATCATTAGCCATTGGGAAATGCTGTGATTCAGGTTGTCTGATTGCAGTGTTTTGGACGAAATGTTTTTTTTCAAGATGCTGCATGGTTGTTAAACCCCATTACATTTCTGGGAATTTTCCCTTGATTTTATAAAATGAGGGAAATGGAGACAGGGATTAAAAATGCCTGGGACCATCATTCACTGGGCTGTGCGTGTGTGCGTGTATATATATGTATATGCTACCTTCTGACTTCCCACCCACAGTTCATGTCCTGTGGCTATACTGCTCCACTGGGCACTCTCTTCTGAGTGATCTTTACCTGTCAAGAGGGATCCATGGGTTATCACCCCATCTTACTTTTAGAACACTTTCCAACATCTGCAATATGTTAGAAAGCAGTTGTGTTTGTTTCGCCACCCTGGTTCCTCCCTCCAGTGCTAACCCATTGCTTTGCAAAAGGGGGAAGAGAAAAATCAGGATGGGAACACAGAGCTAATGAATTGCAGAGAAACACTCAGTTTAGTTCTCTCATCTTCTAACTTCCGAGTCTGCCTTTGTATGCCAAATGCTGTTCATTTTGGATTTCAGCAGTTTCCAACTGGAAAAAAGAAGAGATTTGAACTTCAGAACATTTGTTCTTGGGCTGAACAAAAAACAGTTTCACTGACTCCTTACTTCGAACTTACTTTCTGTGGACTACCATCTAATGTAGGCACACTGGCTATGTCTCTAGTAACAAATGAAATGGGCCCCAGCACTGGTGCACAGAACTATCTGTCCATTAGGATGGTGTTCCTTTGTGTAGTCTTCAGTCTGTCCCAGAGAGCACTGTCCCAGATGATGCCTGAGCATGGTTTAGGAGTTAGCATAGGAACATACTGATGGCCAGCGGACAGGTTAGATGTGTCTGTCCCCTTTTGGAGGGTAGGAGAGTTTTGCCATCTGGGTGCAAGCTGTGTAATGCCGATCACCCCCAGGACCAGACAGTAGGCACTGTCCCATTTGTTTCAAAGTACAGATGCTGTCAGACTGCTCCTTCTTGCAGCATTTGTGGTGCTGATGGGTGGCAGAGCTTTTGCTTCATTTTCTTTGTGAGTGATCCAGCCGTGCACTTTGACATCTTTGTTCTCAGTGCCTCCAACTGGTGCACGTGGCAGTGCCTAGGTGGAGCCTTGGTGGAGAGAGTAGGCTACATCAGTGCTATTCCCTTCCACCCCCAGGTCGTTGCCAGCTAGCTCAGGGTGGGCTCTCGTGTCATGTACCAGTCGCATTCTACTTGGTGCACCTCCCCTTGTGCTTGGGCCAGGTCTGAATCTGCTTGGAATTGCTGGGACATTACAGTCGGAGATTGGGAATAGCAGATCGTAAAACCAAGCAGATGTCGATTTGTTTTCTTGGGTGGCTTTTTGTTTGCTTGGTTGGTTTGGGTGTTGGGGTTCTTTTGTTCCCAAGAGAGGAGTAACACAAAAGAAGGGAAGAGACCATGGTAGCTATTGACAGCTGAGTGCCAGCAGCTCATCTCAGTGAGGACTGGATCAGGCCTTAAATGTCTGCTAGCTAAAGGCACGCTGCTGAAGTAATGGTAGTGTTAGCTCTGAAGTCGCATGGATACTGGGACTTCAGCCCTCCCTTCTGTCACTGGTCCCAGGGAGGGCTGGCTTGACCTCCGCTGGCTTTTTACCTTCTCAAGCAGACTGGAGCCGCGCATCCTGGAGCTTACTCTGCCGTTGAGCACCAGCTGAACTGACAAAACCCTTCAGCCCTCCGTGGATTTTGGGCACATGACTCATTTGTCATTTATGGTGCTGGCCAAGCCCCCCAACCCCATCCTGGAAAACTTGGTTCCATTCCCATTTCTGCTGCTCCTGTTCCCTCTAGGAAGGTTTATCTTCTTAGATACTCAGTCCAAGATGTCAGTCAGTCCTCAGTCTGACTTGGCTATCCTGAGCCAAGGACAAACACTCACCCAGTTTTCTAGAGAGACCAAGGGTATATACTGGACTGCATCTCATCTGAGATGGGCTTGACTCTGGTTTTGTTACCCATGGAGAGTTGCTTCATACTATAGCCTGGGAAGAGGAGAACTTACCTGCATCCCTCAGCAAAAGAGGATCTAGAGGTTCCTGTGATCTCCTGGCTGCCTGTGCAGGACAGTCCACCTTTGGCAAGGAGAACTACTTGGAGCTGGGGGAGAGGAGGAGCAGGATCCATTTTGGATCCCATATGGGGATGCCTGTGGAGTGTGTGTTGCTTGGAGGAGACTGCACCAGAGCTTACAAGAGAACATGGAGGGGTTTGGGCATGAAGCCAAACCAAGCTGAGTTGTACAAAACGCAAACAGAAAATAGCAATTTGCAGTGCCTTGTAATGCCATCAAACCTGTAAAGGGCTTCACAGGGCCAGGAAAAGGTTATCCCTTTGACAGCAAATCCGCCAAATGTCTTGTTTCCTTTCCAAAACCACAGAGCCCTGAGAACTCTTCAGAGATGAGTACAGGGGTCTTCAGTGATGGGAAGGGTGAGGTGTAACTTTGTTAATTGTGAAGGCTCACATCGCAAGCTTTTATTTCATAGATGGAAAATTAGAAGGTAGTGTTGTGATCCTCTCACCTGCCCTCTGACATAACAGTTGCTGTACGGCGCCTAATAATGTGTGTGTCAATTCTGGGATGTGTTTTAGCAAAGCATTTGTGCTTTTAAGTGATAGAAACTTCTGACCTGGTGGTTAATTCTGTCTACTGAAACATGCCTGTTTGTGCAGCCTTTGTTTGGTACTGCATATTCGCTGGTCGACATAAGTACTGCGTTGGTATCTCTGTTTTAAAAGGGAAGTTTCAGTATGTGGTTGGCCACAGATGCTTTTCTGGAAAGAAGATGATAATTATCATCCCAGGGTTCCTGGAAAGCTGAAGTGAGACCCGTGAGCTGCGTTATGATGCTCAGTTCTTTGGTGTGGGAGGTGCGGGTGGCATCCCTGTTGAACGTTAAAGAGCACTGACATATCGGTAATGTGCCATTGCTGCTTCTGTGTATTTAGAGCTGAGCTAGTACTCGAAGGTTGCCAACGTGGCGTGTGTTGAAGCTGAGTTAAATTAGGATAGCCTGACTTACACTGTTTGTTTCGTGTGAGAGATGTTAATTCTAGATGCTTATCTAGAATAGCATCGGTGCAACCAGCTGAGTTAGCAACCAGAGGCCACGGTGAGACAGAAATGGAAGGCTGCAAAAGGTGTCATCTGGGAGGGATGAGGAGAGTGCTCTGCCTCTGGTAGGTCAGTTCTAAACCATCCTGAGCTAGTTTTCTATTAAAGAAGAGGTCTCCATTAATGAATCGTTGTGTGTGGGAAATAACGCGGGATGAGTCCCCTGTGGCTTTCACCATGAGGGTCAAATAAAATATTAATGGAATTAACACAAACAATCCCCTGCTCTTCCCAAGTACTTTCCCGATGGGTTTCTCTGAGCATTGGTTGGGAAAAATGTGGAGCCCCAGAAGAAACAGGTCAGTGTTGTTACTCCCTTTTGCCAGGTGGGGAGATGGCGGCAGTGGAAAGCAGTGACCCTGGGTCACACAGTCCAACAGCAGGGCTGCGCAGGAGGTACAAGTGTCCTCCTGTCTGGTGCCTTTGCTCTGATCCCTGGTTTCAGTTCCCTTCTCAGAGAAATGAGAATGCATCCAGACTGCTCCTGCACTGGCCAGGTGGAAGCTGATGTTTCCAGGTCTGGGATGGCCTTTAGGAGTCTCAGATTGGAGATATTGACAAAATTTCTCTGTGCTTCCAGATCAGAGAATACAACCCAGGAGATGTGTCGCTTTTGTCCTGATGCCTCATGCACAGAACATATTTCCTTCTCTTGTACATTGTCCATTCCAGAGGCCGAGTATATGACAGGCTGGGGAAGGACGGTCTGGTTTTGGTTAACATCTGTGCAGTGCAGTGCAAAAAATCTTGAGCTGTGTGGAGCCAAGCAAACCACCTTCAGGAGCATCATCCCTGGGTCAGTTCAGTCCCTTTCCCAGGCTAATACAGTCACAGTGTTTTCATACTCTAAACTGGGAACTGTGTGGTGTAACAGGGTGTTAAATACCTGCAGTGCTTTTGGACATAGCACAAAGCTGTATATTTATTCAGAGGTATCTCAGAAATCTTCCTGCTGCTGCAAAGTGTTAGGAATGTACTCTCTATCTCCGGGCATGGCCCTGTCTGGTACACTGAGACACGGTCCAGTGTATGGAGAAGAATGAGGCATAGGCAAGCACTTCAAACTAAACAGAGCTGATTCTGTTTGTGTCATGCAAGATTAAAGCTAAATACGTTTTCTCACACCTAGTTGTGTACCTTGGGCATTGAACAGCCTAAGCAAGCCTTGTCACACTTGCTGCGTAACATGCCGGTGCATATATGTGTGTGCATATGCTCTGGAGAGGGCAGGACTGCGTAATACCCCCTGAGCAAAGGCCACTGGGGGCTCATTATGCAGAGCTAGCTAATGACAGCATACAGCCAGTTGAGGATAGTGTAACTTACTTCACCGACAAGTGCAAGGAGGAACTTAGGAAGTCAAAACCCCATGTCATTAGGAACATTTTAAAGCACTTTCCCATTATCTTTTCCTCTTTCTTTCCGAAGATCAAATAAAAAAGGAAATGAAAATACTAAAATGGTTCCAGAGGCCAGTCAACACACTGCTAACCATTCCCTCCTGCTTCCTCCAGAGCATTACTGTGGGGCCCTGACTGCCTTGCACTGGGTGGGTATTGCTCCGAGCAATTGGAAATGAGACATGGCAGTGGACAAATATTTTCCCCCACTCCTGGGAAAGTTTATTCTATTCTTGATCAGGTTCCATTCTTGGTCAGGTCATCATTAACAGATGCTTGCATCTGTAAATGATAATGAAGGAAACAGTAATAATTTTGTAATATTTCTATAGCAAAGCGCTCTGTCTTTCTTCCCTCTCACCTGCTTATCTGCATTTCAGGATTCACCAGGACCTGGGGTCAGGCCTCTTCCCGAAGAACTGCTCTTCCAGGTTTCCGTGTCCCCGGGAGCAGCTGAAGGGGGTCGCGGAGTGATAAAGATTTATGTTTTCATCAAACCGGGCCAAGGAGAATGGGGGTCCCACACCCAAAAGAATGAAGACGCGACAGAACAAGGACTCGGTACGTGAGATGGGAGAGGGGGGTGGGACACCAGAGCCAAGCAGGAGTCTTGGTTTGGGACTGAGGCTCACAGCAAAGTAAGTGGTGGTGCAGTGCCGGGGTTCAGGGGCTTTGGGTGGCTGGGGACAGGGCAGGAGTGGAGGGATACGCAAAGCAGGACTGATCCAGTGATCCATCTTGTAGATGTCAATGCGGAGTGGACGGAAGAAAGAGACTCCAGGGCCCCGAGAGGAGCTCAGGTCGAGGGGCCGAGCTTCCCCCGGTGGTGTCAGCACCTCCAGCAGTGATGGCAAGGCTGAGAAGTCCCGGCAAGCGACAAAGGTAGTGTGAGCTAGTGCGTGAGTTGGGGTGCCCCAGCACTGCTCAGGTCATGTGGGATCTGTCCAGGGATCCAGGGATGCAGACCAGAAGGGATCCACTAAGGAAACCATGCTGGGTTAACTCTCTAGAAAGGGTGGGATCCCTCTTTCATGCTCAGCATCTTGCATTTCCTGCCAGCTCCCAAGCACTGCTCTGCAGTCTCACTAGCCCTTTTTAGTGCTAAATTTTGCCCTAACGCAACTCACTGTTCCTCTGCCGAGGTCTTCAACACATGCACCATGGTGGCTGTATCTCGCCCGCTGTGGGTTGTGAAGGCCTGGCAGGGTGGGAAGTTTCCCTGTGACGGTCCCACCTCCCTGTTCTCTCCCTTGCAGAAAGGCCGGGTGGAGGAATCCTGCGCCCCGAAGGGCAGCAAGCAGGGCCGAGCAGAAGAGATCTCAGAGAGTGAAGGGGAGGACACCAACGCTCCCAAAAAAACCAAGACCGAGGTGAGCTCTGCCATCTGTGGTTGCTGGCGCGTACCAGGTCCAGGGCAGAGGAGTCTCCTGCTCCCTACCTGTGCAGCTCTTCTAACCTAAATGGCATCTGTCTGGCTACACAAGTGCCACCAGGAGCAATGACTGAGTGGATGGAGGCTGTCTGCCTCTTTTGCCTTGCCTACTGGGCACCGCCGTGCTCTGGAAGCTGACTTTCCCAGTTCAGTGGCAAGAGCCTGGCTCATGCACACACTCTGCATAGTCATGGCAGGGCTTTCCAAAACACTGGTGGCTCGGGGCTGGATTGCTGGTGGGATGGTTGGAGGAATACTCAGCTCCAGCAATTCTCAGTTCCCTGTTAGCCTGGTCAGTGAACTGGCCTTAAAGGCCTGCAAACATGGGGATATTTGCTTATGTTATGAGGTCATTGTAATTAAACCACTGTGGTTACACCTATGTCATTTCTCCACATGGACACTGTTGAGCTCAACAGTGGTCTTTTTATCGGTTTAGCCTCTCTTGTAAGCCCCAAGGCTCAAGAATGGCACTTGTTTGTTGTCTGTGCTCACTGCTTAGTCACTTGCTTGAGGCGAGAGGTGGTGGGGAGGAGCAGGGGTTGGGAAGTGTAGGGGACAGTCTAAGGAGTGGGGTAGTGAAAGGGGGCCAGAGGGGAGTGGGTCTCCTCACCCAGGGAGAGCTCTGCAAGCACAAGAAGAGGGATTCTAGGTCTGGGGGCTGTGGTGGGAGCATGGTGGTGGGGTGGGTACTGCTCAGTGCTACCTGGTGGTAGCATACCCTGGCCAATGGCCCATCACCACCCGTGGTGGTGCTAGGACCTTTTGTATCTGTTCACTCTCAGCCTAGTTCCCTGCCCTCCCTCGCTGCCTCTGTACACAAGGTACCCATCATTATCTCATTCCCAAGCATGGGATGCTCACTGGAGAGCACTAGAGGGAAGGCAAGAGGACTGGTGTTACTTACACCTTGCCAGATGATGTCTCCTTCCCTGTGTGGGAGAGATGAAGGAGATGGTTCCTAGTGCTGGAGCTGGCAAGGAAAGGTCAGAAGGGAAGCTCTCTGGGAACTTGAAATGTGTTGTGGATGCTCTGGGAGGCCACATAATGCCTCTCTCCTCCTTCTTCCTACTCCAGGAGTTGCCCTGTCCTCCATCCCCATCTGACGTTGACAGCCTTGATGGCCACAGCTTCAACGATGAGATGAGCAGTGACCCACGGGACATTGACCAGGATAACAGGAGCACCTCACCCAGCGTCTACAGCCCTGGCAGTGTGGAGAATGACTCCGACTCCTCCTCCGTGCTGTCCCAGGGGCCATCTCACTCCTACCACCACCCT